>NC_134177.1:27283093-27491032 GCF_964188355.1 Buteo buteo
TCTCCGTGGGAAATGCCTCCATCTACTGAACTTTACATCTGATACCTAACTAGAGGAGAGGTTTACCCCCACACTGCATCATAAAGTTGCTCATTAACCTGGAAGGTCATAGACATGTCTGACAAACAGGGATCTGTGTTTCCAAGAAAAGAGAGGGGATATTTATTTTAGTTGTACTTCTCCAAATTTGCTTCCAGGTAGAAATGAGGTAATTAAGACATGGGGGATAGAGGAAATCCATCTCGACCTGCTGGAACAGATCAGAAGAGTGAAGCCATTACAGAAACTAACACGGTCTGCAAGGTTGTGCTTGTCCTGAATGGGTGCAACTCGATGAAGGGCCCCAAACCCCCCAATTAGGAGTTCAGGTCTGACCCATCTGTCTAGGCAGAGGTTTATTTACAGAATAACTGTGAGATCCAGGCAAGCAACACTACAGCTTCCTAAACAATTAGCTTCTAAGGAGCAGCTCCCTAGGTCAGACATCAGTTCTGTCTTTGGGCAATGTGCAACCACACTATGGGAGCATCCTTGCTGCAGTTCAGGTGACCCCAAAGGGATTTTAGCTTACGTCTTCCCACTGATAACCCCTACTGCACAGGAGGTTCATGTGCCGATACCCTTCAGATATCAACTTACTGACTCATGAGATTTCCCAAAGCAAATGACATTTCCCCATGTTTCAGGCATATGATTTCCCCACAGGCTTCTTCAGGACAACTGGCTCCGTTGCTCCAACAGGTATTCATACCAGTCAGTCCAAGATCTGGGCTACAGACACTGCAGATTTCATTGCGGTGAAAACAGCTACAGCTTCATTTTTTCCACCTATACCTTTTAAGAGTACTTATAACAGCATTTTCTATTTTGAATAACATAAACAGCTAAGTATTTGCCTTTTTTTCAAAACCAGGGAAGAATGATCTTAAGCTACCCAGGTAACAAGCCATTTCTTTTGCAAGTTTGTGGTTGATCTGCAAATCAGAGGACTACATGCGTTTGGCAATCTGTATCTTCTCCTGAAGAGGTTAGCAGGGAGAAAGCCGAGGCCAATTTAAAAGCTGGTGTCCCAAGAGTCAGAAGGGAAGGTGAGGCGGGGAAGACATGCAGGCACCAAACCCCACGGGAGCTCCCTCGCACCCTGGGGCTTTGTCCCACTTGCACACTGCAAAGCTCCTTGGAGTAAATCAGTCATCATAGTTCCCCCAATTGCCTTCCCAAACATTCAGAGTGTTTCGATATACCTCTCGTGAAGTTGTACACCAAAGATGTAGCACAGACATGTTACTTCTTCCCTTCAGCAAATTTCAGTCTGAGACTGGTGTGTTTCTTGTTACTGCTCATAGTGGCAAAGAGCAATACTGGATAAATTAAGTTGTAATTGGAAGAGTGACTCAGAGATGAACATAGGCATTCAGTCCTCGGAGGATAAATGTTAATAACTTTGGCTTCCAGGAGGAAAGTATGTCAGAAAATTTAATTAGAAAACAAACGTGCAAGAGGAGGAGAGCCACGTGCACATATTTAAATGGCTGAGATGATGAATACTGAAGCGGTGTAGATTTTCTCCCAATTTATTAAAAATAGACAGGAACATGATACTCCTGCCCCTGTACAACAGTGTATCTCCCACATGCTTGTAGCAAGGAAGAGGGGAACCTCCCACCCTGAGAGCCCCCTCGCATCCGGGACTGCTGTCCCAGCTAACCCAGCAGCCGCCTTGTCTCCCTGCCCAAAGGCAGTGGGGAGAAGGGGCTGGGCGGACTGGGGGCAGCACCTTCCCAGCTGCACCCCCCTCTCACACAGAAGCCCGCAAGAGAACATAGAGGAATCCATCGCCTGTTATTTCCTCCCACCATCCATGGTCCAGCTCATCCACCAGTGCAACACCACCCCTTGGCTGACTCCACATACACCAAGGTATTCAGGGATGCAATCATTTTGGTATTTGAACTAAAACTAATGAACTGGGATAGGCAAATTCCCCAAACTAGTACAACTGCTGTTCTGAGGTCATGCTAAATTGCTTCAGAAGAGAAAACCACCAGGCTCCAGGTTTTTCAAGGCTCTCAAACAATTCAAGTGATTCTTCATTTTAAATACTTGATTCCTTAGCTTTGTAATGAGAAAGTTGCAATTGTGCAAGTTTTTATAAACACATACCAAAGGCTGTTTTAATGTAAAAAATATTTTTAAATACTATTTTTCTCTGTGGGAAGTATCTACTTGCAGTTGGGGTGGGGGTGGGGTGGGGGGGGAGGCTGTGGTTTTATACCATTTGCTATATTTAGGCATTTTTTTGAGTTCTTTTCTTCCAGCCAGGTATCTAAAAGCATCAAATTACCAATCTTGAGAGAGAAACTGAGGAACAGCTGTGGTAACAGACATAAGAAAAATAGTTTTAGACTACACTAGCAACTTTAATTACTTCAAATACTACAAAACAAAAGAGACAAACAGTCTTCAAAGAAGCAGTGAAAGCACCAGCCAACCTATGACAACCTGAATGGATTGGAAGCACTGCCCTTGGGAACTCAATTAAGGCAGGCAAAATTCGTTAAATAGTAGCTGAATGAAAGAAACTCATTTTCATTTACACATGTACTTTAGTTTAAGAGTGAAGATCCCACTGATCACACCTGCTCACATTTTAAAGCACGTGCAAGTATTTCCACTACCCAAATTCCAACATGTGCTCCATCCTTGTAACGGATATTGCTGTACTGTTAGAAATACTGAATCTGCAATACGCATATGAGAAAAGTACCTGGAGACGTCCATCCTCTCCCAAAAGACAAGAAAAGGAGGCTACATGTGGCAAAAATAGAAATTCTTATGCATTGACAACACACTGACATAAAATACAGAGAATCTCAGCCTATGACAGCCCTCCAGCTTGTCTTTTGAATGTAGCAGACAGGCAGTTATCTGTTACCAAGACAGATTAATGACCTTTCCCAGACTTCAGAATTAAAATATATATATACACCAGACTAACAAGTATCACAATATAATATAAAAGTGCAATCTGGCACATAGAATAGCAAAGCCCTTCAGACCCCAAAAGTTATCCCCAGAGCCAAGAACACCCCTCACTGCCCTTTTTGCTTCTTCCCCTCATGCAAGTGTGTGTATATGTGTGTGTGTGTATATATATATACACATCTCATATGGCAATAAAAGCCAGAAGAGTCCCAACAGTATAAGAACAGACTTAAATCACACTGAATGGCATAAATCTGGCTAAGTGAGAAGCAACCCAGCACTTTGGCACAAACTCAGTTCTTCCAGTCTCCTCATGGAGCACTGGGTCCTCACATCAATTACACGAGGGACACCAGGGGAACTGTTCCAGTTTCTGCACCATGCAAGGGCTTATTCAGGTTTGCAAATAGAAACAGGATTTCTGATGTGCGTCTGTATTTGCTTCAGAGTAGGACCCTAAAATATTAATACTGCAGCAAAATCGCACTGACTCAGGACACTCATGACTGCCAGCTGGGATGCGGAGTGCTAAACTATGAAGTTATGTATCAAGTACTTTTCCCATTAGATATATGGCTGATAAGATGTGGGGTTTTTTCTTTTTTTTTTTTTTAATATATAAAAAATTGCCTGAAACTTATTTCAGGTCTTCCCATTGTCACCGAATATGCCATTTCCCAGTTACTTTCCCTGATGATCACTAATTTTTTAGTTACTGTCTGACAAATGAGCAAGCACCAAGCACTGCTCTTGGTGGAGTAAACACCTTCTGACTTCAAAGGAAGACCTGTTTTTAAGGGCTGTGTTCTTGGAAACTGCTGTAGTCAGTTCTGCCAGATAACCATCTTCATGCATCAAAGCAAAAGGTATATTAGCAAATAAATATAGAGCAAATTTTTAACTTGAAGGAAGTTCGGCAAGCGGGGGGGACGGACTCTCCAGAGCACACTTTGAGCAAGCAAACTCTGAACAACTCCTGATGAGTCTCTCTTGTGCACAAGGTCAGACTGATTTCACCAACTCCTTGTGCTTCCACAGGCACTGCAATTCTCAACATTAATTGAGAAGTCCCTGCAGTCTCAGCCCTCCTTGGAAGAAAAATATAA
This sequence comes from Buteo buteo, assembly GCF_964188355.1. Taxonomy (NCBI): domain Eukaryota; kingdom Metazoa; phylum Chordata; class Aves; order Accipitriformes; family Accipitridae; genus Buteo; species Buteo buteo. Next base: position 27,287,185 of record NC_134177.1, read on the forward strand.
AGCGTTTCTGGTATTTGCTGATCCATGGAATAACTTTGAAATGCAACTGCACCACAACTGAAAACCTCAAGCAAGATGCTCAGGTGTTCCCAACAGCTTTGGGGAGTTTGGGGCGATAAAGCTAATGATGGTTCTGCAGTATGGGGCCTTTGTAACAAAACACTTGGCATAACAGCTGTATTCACCTCTGTATTGTTTGTACCAGAGAAGAAAAAAATCTGCCCTCGTAGTTTCCTTACGCTGAAAGCTGCGTGGCGCATATGGTCCCACATATATTTGTTGTGCAGTACTGGTACCTCTTTCTCAGTACTTTAAAATCCAGTTACAGTCGTATCCTTCTCCCCACTCTTTAATGATCTTCTTGCTGCATTACAACCTCAGCTTCATCCGCTTCAGCAAACCACAAGGCTGACCTTTCCTGGACCCACTTTTAGAACTTTGCTGTATTTATTTATTGGTTTTTTTTCCTGAGAAACTCCCTTGTGACCACCCACTCACAGTTACAGCTGGGAACAGCAGGGAATCTAAGACCTCGGCTAACAGAGGGGTATGCTGGCAAATTACACTTTGTGAAAAGCAAAGCATGACTTCAGGTGATGGTATCAGCTCAGCTGCTATTAATTTGTATATCAGCTTTTCCAAAGATGCTTTATTGCTTACACTGAAAGACTACTGAATAAAGCATCCACATGAATGCTGAGGCTATGGAAATAGCAAACACTGATCTATAGAAACCATCTGCTTGCAAGGTAGGATGGACAGTGAATGGTGATGGGATTAGACCACTACATACACACAGGTTTCATAAGAGAAACACACTCACAACCTTCACCATCCCTTGCCAACTCCCCAGAGACCTTCCAGGGCAGGGAAAGGTGCGGCAGGGTAAAACACAGCCCCTCCATGGTGCAGGAGTCCCCGGGTGCCTGCAGGGACCGTGAAACGCAGCATGGACATTCACCTGCTTAGGGTGAGAGGGGTCAGTCAGGAAGGGGGGGAGCAGGGGGCAACGCAAGCTTTGTTTTAATATTAATAGCTATACAAGAGAACTGAAAATGAATTTAACTTAAAGCTGTTTCCTGTATTGACCATTTTATGGCAAACAACAATGAAAATAACTCATTTCTTGACACACCGCTTCCTTGTTCACACATACCACCACGGCTACTCATTTACTATTTTTTTCCATTCTCTGGCACGTATGACAATGCTGTATTAGAGCACCATCATTATATTTCATTATTAAATAAAAGCATAAAATTAAAAAGGAGCAAATGAGAATTCCTTCAGGGCACCGGTTTGGGTCTACACAGGCAGGAGAACATCAGGAGGCAAGGGACTGGCGTGCAAAGCTGGATGAAACTTTCACCATGAAACCTGGAGCACCACACCCTCACCAAAGCCCAGCTTCCAGCTGCGGGTGTCCTCACATACCCCAGACCCACCCACATTCAGTCATTCTGTCCTCATTTGCTTTACTGGAATCGAGATGTGGAAAGACCTCCTTCCTTCCTCGTAGGTCACAGCTAGGGAGGACACAGTTTTACTGGTCTGGCACAGAGAGAAGGTTTTTGAGTTTCATATTCATGAGAAGAGAAACCCACAGGCTGGCACTGTGGTAGTACGGGTTGCAGCGAGTACCCACCCAGCCAGTCACACCCAACACCAGTGTCCCAGCAGAACCTGGGTAGGGTCAACGAGAAGTCAATCCCACAATGACTGCATAGGCTTCTTTCATGAATATATACCCATTTTATGGCTTTTTGCTGGCATCCCTCACCAGTATCTGCAGTCAGATCATGACACGCACCTCCACTCAGTGGCAGAACCGAAACAGTTCAGACCAAGAGGCACTGTGTCTACCCCAGGGCCACAGGGACAGCTCACACCTGGACACAAACTCAATATGGAAGCTCAGAGGCAACGGCTCACCTCACCTGTGAGGTGAGCTCAAAGACAGCTCAAGCTCTCTCAAAGAGAGCTCAAGCTTCAAAGCTTATCGAGCAAGACTATGAAAGCCTTGAAATCATGGGGCAGAAAAAGCACTCCACACACCTGGCATCTCTGGAGCCATTGTAGACCTGTGCAGCTGGAGACCAGCTGAACACACAGAGCTCAGACCTGCTGCCAGGATACACAACTTAGCCATAGCATTACCTCATGCCATTCAAAAGCAAGAATGCCAAATCACTATAGCATTGTTCAAGTCACTCAAGGATCTTCCTATGCAAACAACGCCTAGAATTTGAAGTAGGAAAAATACAGATAAGAGACTGCATATTTTATTTATGCAAATTAGAACTAAATCATTAAAAATAAGAAAAGAGTTTCTCTAAACTATCAGTCACAATTAGCCTGGCCAGGCTCAAATTATCTGCCATGACAGTCCCACTTTAAAAAGATTAAGTTGCTTCTTGTTAAAACTGCTTAGAGCATCTCAGTCCTAACAAATAAAGAAGTTTTTTTTCATCATTTCCCTCAAGTTCTTCGGCTTGAGTCCCAATTCACACAGCCCATACAAATAGCCTTGAACTGGCAGCTGGAACAAGACAGTACCTTCCAAATTACCTAGAAAACCCCATTCCTCTAGCAACAAATTGCTTTGCAGTTTGTCCTAGACACAGGAGGTCCAGCTTTAATTGCTTGCTCAGCCTTCTTCCTAAATTCAAGTGCAAATGCCCCCTCACACACATTTCCTTAAGAAATGTGGGCCTTTAATATCTCTTTGGTAAACCAACAAAGAATCAGATAGGATAATGTTTGTGAAGATACCCAAGTTAAAAACAGGCAGCTGAGAGGAGAAACAGATTCTTGGTTCATTAAAATGATTTAGAGCTTCCTTGAAGGTGGGATACTTCATTGATTTATCCCAGTTAAAGATCTGGCTCCATTTTTGAGAAGTATTTTAAGCGGTAATGCAGCTATTCAGCATTTCTGAATAGGTGTGGAACACTCAGCTGAGCAGGAGAAAGCTCAGTAAGTTCCTCCTCTGTATACTTAAGATTAGTGTTTAGGCAACACTTCAGACACCATAAATAACACTGATTTTGTAATACATAAACCACACACTGAGCTTGCAGTTCAGTTTTCCTATCTTTATGCTGCCGGATGTACCTTAAACTGGCTTTTAATAAAATACAGCCTACTTTCACATGTATAGTGAATTTATTTTCTTTTGGGAATGGAAATAAGTGCTGCAAATGCTAGTACCATTTTCACCATCGAGGGTCCTGCATTTCATTTTAGTCTTTCAATATCAGAGAATAACTCAGTCCACATTTTGACAGTGGCCTAGGGCACTTCAGCGTCACCAGAGCAGTACAAGGTTAGCACCCATCAAGGGCTTTGTGTGAATTACTAAGGCTTGGCACAGGTGATAACACACACCAGAGAGCTTTTCTGGAGCAGGATTAGTAAAAGCTTGGCTGATTGAATCACCTTGTTACAAGGACCCTCTTTCTGAGGTTCTCCTGCACCAGTACAATGGGACACATGGAAGGATTAATACCACTACTGACCACTTTTGTGTCCCCATGCTGAGGGGGGTAGAAGCTCACCCCTCCATCCGCCCCGTTGCCACACAGCTGGCACAGCCACGGCAGCACACAGGTAGAGGAGGACTGCCGGTACAGCAGAGCCAACGCGCCTATTCACCGCACTGAGAAGCGTCATCTTCTTTCATGTGCCGATAGCCATGACCCCATGAATCCTCCCAAATTCACTTTCTCAGAGAGGACATGGAGATAACTTCTGCAATGTTTATAGAGTGACCAACCCAGACGGAGATTTTGAAAGCTCCCACTGGTCTGTTACAGCAAACTACTTTCCACCCCAGGGGCTTCACAGACCCACAGGAGGTTTTCGAATTCCTTGCAACTGTGAACTACACATCCCCATGTTAAAATTGTAATGTTCTCTGACATGCAGACCAGCCATTGGCATCTCCTGAAAAGGGGTTGTCACAGGTTTGAAACTGTGTTGGCTTGTGGAAGTACCTCGCTACTGTTTTTTTAAAGGATGCCAGGGCCAGGCAGGAAAAGCACTGCAAGATATTTGCATGAATGGAAATAAAGTCATTCCAAGTTGGTTTTGTTCCCAGAAGCAGAGCTTTCAATGCACACTGACCTTCAAAACCATCAGCATGCTCAGAGCTTGCATGGAGACAGCAAGCCAAGTTCACTGTGTTTTGGGAAGTATCTGTTTCTGTTTAAAGAGATCTAGTTTCTGCCAGAAGTTACTTGCACCAAACCAAACCACTTTCAGTCAACTCCCTCCACTCCTCCCCTTCCCTGGCTTTCAGAGAGTTATTTGGAACAAATTGCACTAAATGCACACTTTTCCAAACCATTTCCAAGGTCAGTTTTTCCCTGCTCACCTTCCATTCTGCCTTTGTAAACACCCAAAATGTACCTTGAACAGAGGAATTTTTCTTTTTTTTTCCAAATACTCATTGCTTGAATTTTCTCCCCAAATTAGTTTTGTTCATTGTACATTGAACACAAGTTAATGGTAGAGTGCTAAGCTTCAAGTCTGACCTGGCTGTCAAAAGATGCAATTGATTTGAAATTCTCTTTTTACCACACATGAAGTTGCAAGATAAGTTTAGACAAGTGAACAAACAGATACAAACTCATACAAAACCTGGAGACACAAACATCCTATTGCATCAGCTCACCCTCTAGGAGATGTGGGTATGAGTGTTTGTTCTCCCGCTGGAGGACATCCTGGATCATCCTGCAGGCAGATGAAGGTCTGCCAGCACACACACTCAGAAAAGCAAATAGGTGAATGAACAATAAACATCAGAGTTTCAGAGCTCTCCCTGTAAGAGTGGTTGGACTATGGCCCGAGATCCCACCTGAATGGAGAGCTGACATCCTGGAGGATAAGTAGCAGCCTGGGCTACTTATCTATGGAGGGAAGGCATTTCACAGGACTTGGATGAAAGATGGAGTGTGAAAGCTGGCCCCTACAAGGGCTCCTTCCTTTTTCAGTGGGGATAGTGTGAGGGTGCTCTGTTTGCAACCCTCTAGCACAATCCCCTGAAAGAAGCCCTCCGTACCCAACTCGAGAACAGCAGACAAGTTATGCATGATAGGAGCTGTGCATTACCAACTCCAGGAGACACCAGATCTCCCTCAATTTTGTTACTGGAAGGACCAGTCACGGTCTTGTGTATTGAACCCCTTTTCCATACCTTTCACAAGACAAGCCTGCTAAGCAGCTTGTTGAGTTTAGTTCAAACAGAGAAGAAGCTATTTGCTCACAGAGCAGAGAGGGCCACTTACCAGTTTTCCTTCATCTGCATTTTAAAAACAAGCTAGAAACAAGCACGTTCTCTTCCTAGCAAGTTCTGTCTTCAGAAAGGAGTCCTGATCTGTAGCTCCTTCTCACCTGGAGTGAGGCACAAAGCCAGCTTCCACCCAGCATTTCCCAGTGAGCTCATGAGCTCCAGGTGGTGCTATGCTGAATATAGTGAGTGCAGGCAACTCCCTTCTCAGGACACCAGGTAGTATGCCCACACATCCACAAGCTCTTTCCTGCTTTCATCTCCCCTATAAATTCACCAGGGCATTTCCATCCCTGAGGCACATTGTTTCTGGAGCATTTGCTAGGATCTAAGATTTATATATATGGCCATGCCCACAAATTATCTGCCCCAAAATGAAGCCTGATGCTTCTGCACTGTGCCTTGTACCATCACACACAGCAAGTGAACGTTTCCCTGCCAGGCTGGTACAATTCACAAGTGAAAACAAACATCCACAGTGCTGGGCAAGAGCGTCAGACTTCATGGCACAACAAGAGAGAAGAATAAGCCATCTTGCTTGTACCCACACCTTTAGTTGGGTGCACACAGAGCAAACAAAAGGAGTATGTGGCCGGGGTGTCTGGTGTTTCTCTCCAGGAGTGCCAGCATGTATTTTTCTAACCATCACTGTTGATATACTAATGTCTTGTCAGATCTAGTTCCCACTCAACCATACTATTCTTCTCAGGGAGGTGAGGAAGGGTGTGTTGACTTAGGTGCATACAATTTGAATTTCTGGGACTTTTCTCCCTTTTTTTCTTTAGTGAAAGCAAAACAAAAAAACCCACAGGCAGTTTTGTCAGCCCAGACAATGATAGCTCTCCTTCACAGACAATGAAGTCCAATGTTCCTCTGCCAGTAACATACCGTCATTGCTTTTACATTGCCCAAATATTTCCTCGTCCAACCACGAGCCCCTGACAGCTCCACTCACCTCCTCTGGGCTCTAGTCCTACCAGATAACCTCTCCTCACCTGTGCCCCTGGCTCTCTAGTACACCTAAAGGCAAAGGAGAAGAAACTGTTTCCAGCTGAAGTGTCTTATCAAGAACAATTTTTGCTCCGTATTGCATGTTAATACATTTAAGACTAGACTCTTTTGTAAGATGGGTATATTTATAGCGTGGAGAAAAAAAAACTTTCACTTCCTAGTATCTTAACATCACAAATCAGTTTCTACTGCCTTGTCTAACTAAATTATAATATTTGATTATCACAAGTCTTATCAAACATTGAGATTTCCTCCAGAAACTGCCTCTGGCTTTGGAATTCTATGTCTTCACAGCTATTTTTTTCAATCTGGCTCAGCTAGGTTTTCAAGATGGCAAGCAAGGACTGAGATGTGCTCCCAAGAGCCCACACTTAGAAATAAGGTATCTTGACAGTGTTTATCGACCAATCCACCGTCATACTAAAATACACTTTTTGCCTATTAATCAGCACAGCTGCAGAAATAGGTGGAATACTGGATAATGCAAAGTTTAAACTTGAAGTCAAGACAATGCAGGGGTGATGTCTCTCTGAAATTAAGCTAGAGTTCCCATCACCTTCCAGTATTTCCCTTTCATTCCCTTTCCCCTTCACTTTCAGTACTTCAAAGATTGTAGCTTGTGTGAGTGCTGGTTTATACTTCAGGGAGGAGTTATGAAGTTACAGCTAAGGAAGATAATTTCTAAGCAATACTCAGAAGCAGAAATAACACCACAGTCAAGAGGAGAGATCTTTCCTACATCAAAATCTAAAATAATCCTTTCATTCTCCTCCTCCCCAGACGTGCTGACCTTCCCCCACACCCTTCCCATATCATTATGGAGCATCTTTCCCAGTACTTAGCCCTTTGGTGGCTAACTGGAAAGGGCAGTGTTGCCCTCTTCCTGCTTTCCACAGGGATAGAAAGCTGTTCACACTCTGGAAATGGTTAGAGACTGCAGGAGGGGTAAAGCTTTCGTTACAGTCTAGCTATTACTGCCCACTAACCTAAACTTGGCTCTTCTAAACACCAGACTTGTCACTTGCAATTTATATTAAATTTGAATCTATACAGCCAAAAAAAGGAAAAAAAAAAAGGAGGGTTAACACCAGCCTATTTTAAGCTCTGTCACAATTCCTGTAAAACTCTGTTTAGATTGTAAATGAATCACATGTTGGATCTAGCTAAAATAGCATAATGTTTGAAATTTCATGCCCAGTGCAACACTATTGCCTGTAAGTAACTGAGGGCTCTGAAAGACCCTGGGGAGCCTGTTTTGTCTTCTTGCAGGTACACTGCAGAGGAGAAAGTGGTTTGGAGGACCCCCAGGTAAACAGCAAGCAGACTGTGCTTGCTTCCTGAGGCAGTGCTTGCTCCCCTGCAGCAAGGTACCATCCATCCATTACACGGTCCCAGCAAAGGAGGGTGGCTGGTCCAGTCACCCCAACAGGTGAGGTGGGGGAAAATAACATTGTGAGAAATAACAAGTGAGACAGCCTAGGGAAAAAAGGCAGAAGCTATTAAAATCCCAACTAAATACATACTAAGAAGGCAAATCGCTGTGACAGACAACTCCTTGATCCAAGGGCCAGAGGTAGGACTGTTACAAACTCAGAGTGGAGATGGAGACAGGTTTGCTATGGCTCTCCCAAACAACCCCTGCAGGCTTTTCCTCCGTAAACTCTCTCCTTGCCTAACAGTGGAAATGAATGCTTAAGAAGACACAACTGCTCACGGGCTTCATTGCATTCTTGTTCTAGTGCTCCTGAGCAGTAGTGTAAGGACCTGAATTTTTTTTTATATATAAATATATGACACGACACGACACACAATTTGTAAACACTGACAGCTCCAATCCATTCAATGGGCTTGCAGAAAGCCAGCCTCAGAGCTGGAGGAACAGCTCGGCAGCTGCCCTCTCACCAAGACAGGGCATGAGCCATGGGCTTACTGGAACGAGAAGGTGGGCAGCTCCCTCCCAGCTCTGCCCGCACTGGCGCAAGGCTGGTACAGGTCCCAGGGGCCACGAAGCAATGACATTTACACTGGTTTTGCCAAGGCAAGAAAGGGCAAATGGCTTCACAGGATTTATTAAAAACAGGAGAAGGAAAAGCTTTCTTTACAGACATCATGAAACACATCAGTACGGAAGAAGATAGGGAAGGTGTTCTCGCTGACATACAGAGATTGCAGAGCTACTACTTCGTCCATGCTGCCACAGACTCCTCTCAAGCAGAAAAAAGGGGCCCCCCCTCAAGAGAGAGAGCATGAGAAGCACACACACTCTCCCTGCCCACCGCTCATGAAGCATGGAAGCGATGCATCTGCTCCCCACCTATTCAGAAAGAGCACACAGCAGCCAAGAGATCACCTCAGTTCACTTGCAGAAAACTGGAACTCACCTAGCAGCAGCTATGTGGTATTTCTGTTACTGAAGATGAGCCAGCAAGTAATTTGCCAACAATTGCAAAGGTAGACCAGCAGAGAGCTGGAAAGAGGTACCGAATTCCAGTGAGTTCTCCCATTTGTGCCTTGGAGCATCTTCCCCAAAATGCTTCTGAAATAAGGCTTCTTCTGTACCAAGCACAGCACTGTACTGGAGGAGTAAACGTTCACTAAAATTTATTTTAAGTAATTAAAAAAAAAGTAAAAATATTAAAAAGTCTCGCAAGAATCACTGAATTGTGAATTGCCTCCCTCTTCCTTTGCCAAAAATGCCACCTGAATGGTTTCAGAAGTCTTACAATTTGAAAGGAAGTTGCCATGGTTATTTTACAAACTGTTTATAAAAATCAAATATTTTGGACTAGGGGTTTAGCTTATCGGTACACAGCTTTGACAGTGTTTCCATAAATCAGCCCTGCTCCAAAGAGCTCCTAGGACTTTGGGAACAAGCTTTAAATTATTTTTCTTGTTTCTCAATGGACCAGGTTTTTTGCTGTCATAACCCCTTTGAAGCAAACCAAACCATATTCGGCATTTGATCCTGACTTGTGCAATCTCTGCTTAGAAAGCATCTCCTGCGCCTCCCATACACCATCATTGATTGAGATGAAGACAGAGATATCCACTGGCTGCATGAGCCTGGCTCCACTGGGAGTAAATTTATTGCAGTGGCTCATGCAGATACCGCGTGGATGTACCACAATGTATTAACACCGCCTTACAGCTGGGAGAAGTTAGGCAACAAAGTCCTAAGAGCAAGTGTTGCGACATGGAAGAGCTGTCAAAACACACCAGTGCTTAGACCTAACAAATCTGACAACTCTGATTTAAAAAGTGCTTTGACAATAAAGAAAAATTCCAAAAGACACTAAAAACTGATCTGCTAGCAATGCACGTTTCGGAAGCCGGGCAAAGTAACTTTCCCTTGAATATAAATGTCCTCATCTGTGCCCTGGTTTATATGCTTCACCAAGTTTTTCTCAAACAGGAGGGGGTGGTAAGCTCCCATGGTACAGGCACGGTCGTGAAACTTCTGGTAATAGTGGCAAATGTCTGTCTGCCGTTTAGAAGGGAGAAATTCATACACGTCCACTTCATCACAGAGCGTCATCATGATCACGATGCCTAGGGAGGGAAAGAAAGCAGACATCCCCATGTCAAACCAGAGAACTGATTAAACGTGCCAGTGAGACAGGCGGTCAGCAAGAAGCGTCCAGCTCCAAGGGGAAGGGTTTTCTTTTTGAATATTCAGACGAGAGGGGGAAAAAACAAGTCTGGCCAGACAGGGCTGTTTTCTGACGCCCTCTTTTGCAAAGTGCACGATCGACTTGATAACAGCAGATTGATGATAGCAACAGCCATGCCAAAAGGCCAATTTTTAAGAGTGCTACCACTCTCCGTGACCTTCGTGGAAACTTGGGCGTCTGCCAACTGTGTGCTACAATTAGCCAATCCAAACACCCCATCGCAAACCTGCTTGGGTAAGCAGCGATGAGACGACCTTCACCATTTCTCCACCTGCCTCTTGTGAAGGCAGGGGATGTGAAAGCGACCGTGACAACCTTCACCATTTCTCCACCTGCCTCTTGTGAAGGCAGGGGATGTGAAAGCGACTGTGCTTGGAGATGGCTGTCGGAGAGGGAGCAGCCTCTGCTCCCCAGGCTCCCCCAGGTCCCCCGCAGCAGAGCAGTGCTGCCCTCCTGTGTCTTCTGACAGGCACAGGAACCACCCGAGGACATCACGCCAGTGCTGGGCACAGATCGACCTGTCAACTTTCTGGCCAGAACAGAAGTAAGCCATAGCTACAGGCTACTTTTCTTCCAAGTGCAAGAAATAGCAAAAACATACTAGGGAAATAGAACCAATGTATAGTATCACAGAAAATTCACACAGCATTTGAGACATCAGGGACCATGCATGATCAGAAGAACACAGTTTACAAGACATTAGAGGAACCCATCCGTGAAACCACTTGTTTAACTAAGGTGCATTTTAAACATGTTTTCATCCACCTTTTCAAATGACAATTTTCATCCACGCTTAGGCCTTCCAGGAAACCCCGAGCTGCAAACTGGAACTTGTTTGTGCCCCCGAGTCTGGCAAGGTGACTTGTTTTACAAAACAGATAACTTGGCCCAAAGTTAAGCCACAGAGGAATTTGCTGTCTGATGTGGCTCCGTGCCTGCCTTTGAGCTCCTAACTCCAGTTAACACAGTTTTGCTGCTGAAGTCATTGACTATGCTGTTACGCAGTTGTTCTGCACGTATCCCGGCAATGATGTAGTATGTGCTGGGCAAGAGCAAGGTTGTGGAAGAAAATTAGACATTTGACCACCAAAAATAAGAAGTGACTCTGTTTACACAGAGGTAGAAGGGTGCCTGTGCACCAGCAGTGATGGGAGCAGAGATGGCAGCAGAGGAGAGGCTGAAGCACAGCAGTTGGACATCCACGTGGCAAACAGGACCATATGTCTACGCTGTGATTTCAAATACATGTGAACTTCCTGAGAAGTTCACTCCTTTTTATTCAGCTGGTCATGAGATCTGCTCTCCAATAAGAAGGAAAAGCTTTGCAACAGCAGAATATAAAATGAGCCTCTTCGCTGAGAGGCTGGATTTAGCATGCTGACAAATAAGGCGTTAGCATTCTGAATAAGGGGGAATATCACTGAACTTTTCAGGGCAACTATTCAGTCTGACCATCCCCAGCTCCCCATTAAGTCTTTAGCTATATATATTTTTTCATATATATATTTCCATATTTATATATGGAAAGGATAAACAGACAAGCATTTAGATTTCATCTGCAGTAACCAGATTTGCCTGACAATATCTGACCCCACAGGAGCCGTATCCCTTCCTTTCACATCCCGTGGGAACTGCTCCGGCGCTAGAAGCTAGAAATCCTAGAGACCATTTTGATGTTGCTATCTGCTCTCGTGTTTGCATATGGAACCAGGCCATGTTTGTAACTGCTGTTTCAGAGGGGTGCTGCAAACTGCTTACTTTAACACAACTGAGCTGCTACTTTAAAGACAGGAAGCTTAAATTTTGGCATAAGACAAACACTGTAAAAGCAACTCTGATAAGCACCATAAATCTGTAGTTGTCTTTGAAAAAAAGGCATCCTGGAGAGTTCCTGCCTGCAAACTGAACAAGAAGTTTAGAGGGCAATTATCTTACCAAGCATTCCTGATGATGGTGGATTAGGTTGAATATGCTCCAGGGAATTCTCCTGCAGAATATCCCAGAGTTGCCACTGCATTTTTGGATTCAGGATATAGAAGGGCTGCTCTGGATGTGCACTACGATACAACTTATAGCTTTCAAAAAAGTTGTAGTCTGGTTTTCTGTACCACTGCAAAACAGAAACAAGTCAGACTCTTTTTATTTCTAGCCCATACTTTCCCATAACCAAGAGGAAACAAGGGTGAGTGAACCTGCTGCTGCCAGGGGGGAAAGGTCTGGCTATACCTACATCCACTCACTCGCTGTCCCCCACCACCTCATCTGCCCCTCGGGTCACTGTGGTGACTTGACTCAGTGAACAGAGCAGGGAAACCCCAAATCTCAGTGAAGGACCATTAAACAAGATCAGCATCTTGTATAATTTAATTATGCACCCCCCAATAGCAGATGATGTTCAGAACTCTGCCTTAAATGTTACAGACCCTGACCCCTCTCCACGCTGGAGTACAAAGCATCCTATTCTGCAGGCACGTGTCCCCAGCACAGGCTCTTAAACCAGGCTGAGCTGATTTCCATCCTAAAACTTCCCCTTTCAGTAAAAACACTTAGGAAGGAAGGGTTTATGTTTTCTTAAAGTAATTTTGAGATTTTTTTCCTATGCTAAAAATATTCCATCCTGGTTTTACTGACTCTTAAACACGCTGTACATATACCCTCATGTCTCCTGGAGGTGTGGAACTAGACACAAGAATAAACATCAGTGAGAAAATAGGAAATGCAGTCCAGGGAAAGGAATGCAAAGACCTCTCAGTTACAAACAGAGCTTAAAATAAAAGCAAAGAATGGACTATTCACTCCTACCTGCTTTCACCCTGAGCCTCCAAAGCTCATCACTTATCAAATAACGCCCTTTTGTACTCAAATGAAAAGTGAATGCTAGAGGGATTGCAACACCCACAAGTGAAAGCCTAGCTGACACAGAGAGGAGACATTTCCTAAGATATTCAGAGGGTTTCCCAATCCATTCATAATGCATTGAGTGTATCTCATGTCTGACTTGGTGCTTGAAATATCCAAGCATTAACCATCAGAAAATCTTACAGCAACTGTCAGAAAGAGGAGATCATCCTCTGATGAGACGACAACTGCTGCAGCCAGTAGTGACATCCTCCCTGCAGCACCAGCCCATGCAAAAGTAAAGGTGGTGACCCGTTACACCCGGCCTGAGGCCCTTCACAGGAATCAGGAACAGGCAAGTGTTTCCCCAGGAGCACCCATGCATGGGATATTCTCAGAAGTACATATGGATATACCCATGATAACGAAGAGGTAAACAAGAATAGCCTTAAAATGAGTGAGTGCCCATATTAGGAAGAAGTGGGTTAACAGATGCACTTAGAAGTATATGACTGATTTTATTTACAGAAAACTCATGCCTTACCTCATCAATTTCTGCATGATATGGTGCTGGATCCCAGACAATTAAGATTCCAGTGTTATATAGTGCTTCCCTCAGGAACTGCTGCTCCTCAACAGTTACGAGCTTGAAAAACAACAACAAATACAATAATATATAGTATGCTGTCAGAATTAGCAGGCAGCCAAGCAGTAAAACATACCTGAATACAGCCACAGCCACCCCACTGCCAGTGTCTGAGCATGCCCCACTGTATGCAGGCAAGGACACAACCCCCAGTGATGCCCTTCCAATGCTCACTCCAGCCCTGTCTAGCCGCATAGGATTTAGTAGCCAGTCACAAGGAAGACTGCCATTACGCGTTACGAGGTTTTCTCTATCCATCTTCAATAATAAAATGAGGCCAGGACCCATAGAGTGACGCAGCTTGTATGATGGATACCATCGCTACAACTACCAGAGGCAGGTGGGAACATCATTTGCTGCCACCAGTCACCAGGACAGTCCAGTGAGAGCCTAACACAAACGCACTGTTGGCTTTATCCAAAACCTTCGCTTGAACCAGAACAAGCCTCCACGTGGGTGGTTTTCCCTGAGCAGGACAAACTCAGGCAGCCAGGGCTCAGCACCAGGCCAACTTGCTGCGAGACCACTGCTGCAAGAGACGTGGGTGGCCACGGCACCCCCAGGTGACCCTGCCTTGCGCCGAGCCCCACCTCACCTCTCTGGAGCAGGATGGTGCGACGTGGGCGAGGGAGGTTTGAATCCCCTCAGAGCAGCAATGAGAAGGAAAGCACCACAACAGCAAAGCACAAGGGCTAGAGACAGTATTGGTGGGGAGAGACTGCTCTACCAGTGGCTTTCCCAAAGGAACAGAACCAGGTGGTTCAAACAGAGAAGTTGCCCTCTACAGCATGTGGCACCCAAGGGTAACCCACATCTGTAGCAAGACCAAACAGTCAGAATCACACAAGACAGGGACTGATCTCCCGTCCTCTCCACCCAAAGGCATAACCTGTACAGGCGCCGCTTATAAACATCCGCTGAAGAAAAGCATCATCATAAAAATCGGCTCCCATTTATCCCGTTTTTCTCCATGGATCTAATTAAGAGCTAGCCAATTTATCCTTGAGTATCCCTGCTGCCCCCAGCAGCAGGCTGCCTTCCTGGCTGTCCTCATAACCAGAGCACAAGGACGCTCTGGCCAGCCCAGATGCAAATGATTCCAAAAGCAAAAAGGGTTTCCTCACATCTGTTCTTAACTCTGCGGGATTAGGCTTTGGCCTCGACCACGTGTACTGCCTGGTTTCATTTCCCTACAGTAGCTAAAATATCTAGGCCACTTGTTAGCTGAAGCGTGCAAGGCTGCAGGTGTGAACTTCGGTCTCCAGTCCACGGACACCAGAGGCAGAGGCAAGGCGAGTGCACGCCAGCTGGCACCAGCCATCCCCTTAGCAAGGTACGAGTGGGACGGAGCACTGCAACAGGACAGGAACAGGGCATGGAACATAGGCGCTTTTTCATTTCATTGTTTCTATTTAAAGGCTAGAAATCTTTCAGGAACTTTTCTGATGTGAAACACGTGAAAGGGGGATTCCAGGGAGATTGAGCATCAGAGAAAGCAAAGGTCAGCCAAGCAAAGCCATGTGAGTTGGCAGAGGCACACAACCCCTATAGAGCTGGGACAGGCACAAAAGCAAAGGGATAAGAAACCAGGTCGGGAGCACCTCCACAGCCACAGGGTGTTTGCTGTTTCCTTCCCCATGCCATAGAGCTGGCTCTTGGCACTACTAGTTATCTATTGGTCACTTAACCCGTTTACTGGAGGAATCTGGCTCCCCAGATACCTTTAGTGCCTATTTGTTCTGTTTAATACTGACTGATTCTTTCCAAGTAGTTAAATTCATTTAAATTGCTACATGACTTAATTGCCTTGCCCAGCTTTTTGATCCTATTTAGTTAGCTGACCTATTAATTTCCTAGTTAATTTGCTCTTTAGCCAATTCCCTGTTTAGCAAGTACCTTGCTAATTCAGCCCCTACCCTCCTGGTACGTTTACTGACTGTATCAAAATGAGTTCCTTCTCTCTGGCTACGACAGTCAATGCCCTGTAATCTAAACATGTTCTCCTTTCCCATCACAATCTTACGCCATTCCACTGATGTGCTATCTCCTTTCTCTTCCTCCCTGCAGACTCGTTAGTGCCAAGGACAGCAAACACAGCCAAAGCAGAGTGCTCTCCACAACAGTGAGAAGCCAGCCAAGGAGAACTGTAAACAAGGGCTGGGAGCAATGACGTACTCTGGACTTTGGTCAGCTCTGCAGAAAGGAGTTGTGTCCTACAGAATGACATTTGCATTCCCTCTGCACACTCTTCAGCCCTTATTTTCACAATATGGGACTACTTTCCCAGGGCAAATTGATGCCTTGCATGAGACTGCAGGAAAACACGCCATTAAAGGAAGGAGTACTGATGAACCAGTGAAGGTCTAAGAAAATAAGCAAGGTAATGTTAAAGGATTTCTTTAGTTAGAATGACTACCAAGCTGGTGGACCTACAAGCCTATCCTCAGATCTGAGGATCCCAGATTTCCCCCCCTCCCACCAGTATCAATCTATTGATCTTTCCCTATGAACACAGATGCACAAGATACCCCACTCTACTGTTAAAACCATCCACGCCCGATATGTGCTAGAGACTGGTCCCCAAATTACAGAAAAATATCTTAAAATAATTATTAAGCAACTTAGGGCCACTGGCCACATGTGCCAAAGGGATACTACTCAATACAGACTAGTTTTGACATATTAGATTCAGAAGATCCCATTTGCTTCATTTTGGGAATGGGCTGAGGACTGATCAATAGTAAGAGCCAAAATAAGAGCAGCCAAGCCACAATCCCATCCCTGTTCCCAGTGACCACTTACAAGAAAAGCCAAACCCAGAACAAGAACAAATTACAGCTTGTCCAGCCAGTACTTGATGCCTGCAAGAGCTCTCTGCAAGGCGCAGCTCCTGCAGCAAGCTGAAAACAAAGTGTGATCAGGCAACCCTACTAACAAGAAGGTTAAAATGATGTTGCCATGACTAAAACAGCACTGAACAATTAAAAGCGCAAATAAAAAACACAGAAGAAAACCAGGCTCCCAATCCAGTGATTCCTGAAGATAACAGGGACTGCAATTAGAGCTGTTCAGCTTAGAAACTCCAGAAGAGAGACTCTGCACTATTCACATGGAGAGCATCTTTTGCCCTGTTCAGCAGCTAGATCAATGCTGCATTTTGAGTTAACTTTGAGTTAACGGTAATAACTGGAACAACTTTGCTCTCCCTGCAATTGAAGTTTTCTTAGCTGATGTCTCTGTTCAGAAGGGATGGCAGCAGATGAAAAACCCATGGCTGCAGGCTGATCTGTGTGAAGAACAGAAGCACTATAATGACGTGGCTATAACTACACTTTGTCCAAAATAAGAGCATCCACATGGAGAGCTATTACTGCTATATTACAGCTGTACAATCACACAGTTACCCTCCTCTCTGTGCAGATAACCCTAGTATCACACAGGTCATGTACATGTTTTTGCTGGTTTCATATCACAGTAAGTTTGGCAATAAGCACATCCTCCAAAGAAAGGTTTCTTAAGTGATAACACCTATCTGATATCATAAAAATACACACAGAAGGGACAGATAAAAAAATGGAGAGGTCAAACAGGGCAGAGGAAGAAGGATGTCAGCAGCCAGATATGTCTGCTAAAAACCAGATTGGTTCAGAAAGGACGAACCGTCCAGCATCTGACTGGTGGTTTAACACAGGGGAATCGAGATGCAGAAAGCAGCAGAACAGAGCATGGTAGCAAGGGGAGAAGGCGAGACCCAAGGGCAGAAAGAGGTAGCAACAGCATTCACACAAGAAGCAAGAACGTACTTCAAAAGATACACAAAATGAACTAGGGAAACTGGTTACAAGCTAGCTCCGCATCTTGCCTTTGAAGAGGATGGCCAAGCTCCTACTGCTGCTTTGGGAAACTTCAAACCTTGTTACACGGCAGCACCCATGGACTCCTCACACAGAGGCAGATGAGAAAACTCCAGGCCTATAAATCTTAGCTTTGGGGTGAGGAAAGCAAACTGCCTTTTCGGTTCTGGAGTACAAAAGCTACGCTTCAGTCCCCCAACTCTCCCCCACTTGCTCGCCCAGTCTTCATGTGCCTACAGCTTCCTCCCCCTCTTCCTGGGTGAGGAAGTGCTCATACTCTATGCTGCAATGCTGCACCAGGTCTTTCATTCAGGGGCCCTTGGCCTATTCCATATTTACTGTCCCACTCCATTCCCTCACCAGCATGCACTACTGTGATTTCCTCTTCTCTCTGCATGTCCACACTTGAAAATTTCTCTCCCTGAAATGGGCAAACATGGGGGGTAACAGACACATGGAAGTAGGGTGCAAACACCATCTGAGATGTACCTAGAGCAGCGACAGTCTCTGTTGTGGGTCTCGTTCTGCTCCTGAACGGGTGGCATACCAACCCTGCTAATGTATTGCTAGACGTGTTCCTAACCACTGAGAGTCTGCTTCAAAGCCTACTGAAGTCCAAAGAAAATTAGCAGACATACAGCCTCACACCTAGAAAGAGCTCTCAGTCAGAGAAAATTTAACTCTGTAAGCAACGCCTTGCATTAAAGGTACTTTCTGTCATGCTCTGCAATCAGGTCCTGGACCCTCCGACTGCCACCAAAGCCCCTATCCTCTCCTGGCTGTGTGCAGGCTACAGCTTTAAAGGTGGGTCCTTTGCCAATTGTCTTCAGCCATTGAACAGCCCTGGTTAATGCGTTATCTAAGGGTCTGCGGAATCACTGGGCAGAAAAGGAGTATTGTTCTTTTATCAAAAGCCACAAAAACTTCCTTCATTCTTCATACCCATCTCCAGGGCAGACACAACTTGTCTCCTGGCACCCCTCAGTCTGCTGAGCAGTGTTAGCTGAGCTGCAGTGTCATTCCTGCCTCACGCTCCCAAAGCACAGCAGCAAGCATGCAGCTGGCCTTCCTGTACTAACAATGAGGCTTCGAGCCAAGACAAAAATCAAATTACTTTGTGCCTGCCGTAAATTGCAAGCAGGCTTCTGCATGTTAGCTAGCACGTGCTAGTTTAACTGCAGTAACCTCAGATTTACCAGCTGTCCCCCAGAAAGGAAAGATGTTCCCATCCTATGGCTATCTGCTAGGGACAGGAGAAATTGGATAGACAGCCCTGTTCTCCCCAACTTCATTTTAAAGACCTCCCAGCAGCAGGTGAATGCAGAAGCCCCGTGGATGTTGTTAGTTCAGCATGCTGCTCAGCTCCCAGGCAGCACAGGGGAGGTACACAGCTCTGCCACGCTTGGCCCATTTGGCACATGTTAGTCAGACCTACCTGGGAGTTCACAAGACGAATTGTTGTCTTTTGCCCCACATCTTCTTGAAACCCCTTGATAGGAGCCCCATTGAATCGCAAAACAGCATCATGGCTATCTGAAAGCAAAACAGAGTGAAAACCTGTAAGCTAACAACTGGTTTTTGAGTGATAGAAGAGATGTGTAATAGGCTATTCACCTGCATTTCTAATACTATCTGGCTAGTCCCCGGCTTTCCATGTAATAATTAGAAGTACCAAGACAGATTCTGTGGAAGAAGTTGTTAGTCTAACTTAGTGATCAATACACTTTTAAAAGTCCACTTTTTTAAACTACAATCCACTGGCAGGCTGAGAGCAGCCCTAGCATTTGCTCTGCACAGAGGAGTGCAGCATCTCCTTCCCCCTCTCTCTTCTTCCTTCCACTTTACCAGCAGATAGACCGATATACAATTAATTTAACACGTGGCTGGCTGAAAACTAAGGAACTAGGAAATAACAGCAAGCCACTGTCCTCTCTTACAGCCTGGAGGTTGACCAGCCCGAGAAACATGTATAATAACCACAGCAGAAAGCAAATCTGACTTCAGCCTGCCAGCATACCTCCCATGTTACAGAAATAAAACCACCGCTGTGCATTTACAGGCACAGCTTGTTACATGCCTTGGGATTCACTGCATTTTCCTCTGCTGGCATCATCTCTTAAGACAGCACAGCACTCCTCCAGCACCCTCCTCTGCCTCAGCACAGCCGGCCACGCTGCTGTAATGCCACAGAGCCAGGCTGCTGCTGCGGCACAGAAGGCATTCGTGCCTGTCACCCTGGCACCCCGGCTTCTCCATACCTCTTGGCTAGATTTGGATAGGAAACCTTTCCCGTGATCAGAGGCATTGAGTTAGAGGAACAGGATCAACTTCCCTGCCTTTGCGCTAAGGCCACACAACCACAGCTCATGGCAGCGGCAGCTGGGGTCTGTGGGGAATTGCCAAGTCCCCAGCCAGGGCAGAAGGGCTTGCCTGGTCCAGAACCAGGTCTTTTCAAGATCATTTTCTTGAAAACAGGTGTGTTCTCACAAGCAATGCTGGAGGATTGGTAATCACTGGCAGTGAAGACTAGTTTCTCAGCTACTTTATTCTCAAAGACAAGTAGATCTTGTTTAGAGCCCTGCCAAAGCAACACAAAAACCCCAGAAAGGTGATGTTTCTGAAAAAATGTGTCCACACTGAGAAGCAGTTCTGTAGTTACCACTACAGACCCTCAACTCCACATCCTACCTTGCATCAATAGAGTACAGGGTTATAATTTCCCCATATAACTTCAGCCAGACACCAAGTGTTATTATGCCCTAAATTTGCATTTAAAAGGGGTGTTTAATGACTGCACAGGCAGAGTAGCTGGCTCTCTGAAGCACTCTGTCTCCAGGTGGTTGCGCGGCACTTGGTATTTCTCATATCAGATTTTTCACTGGCAATTCATAACCTCCAATAACACCAAGAGCCCAGTAAGATACAAGCTGCTTGTTTACAAGCTTCTCCCCGTTCTGCTCTGCCAGCCTCCCTTACATTGACTACTTGCTCATTTGATATCTTAACGTGATTACACAGAGCAAATGTTTCCTGGAACAATAATTCAGCAATCCGTTGTGCTCATCTACGCAAATGCTTCATTTTAAGCCTGTCAGATTTAGTACCTTTCTGGCACCTTCCTCCGACAAAACCACAGCTTTTCCTACCTGGAAATACATCAGGTCAAAACTAGGAAAAAAACTGTACATAAATACACTGAATACTCCTGAATCCTTTGATATTCACTCTGCCCAGCTCAAGGCTGCAAGTGCTGAAAACTCTGCAGAATCACTAGCAGAGATGACTGCTTGAGCAGAAAGGTTAAAGCCTGTGACACAGGTGCAAGGAACGCAAGGCAGGGACACCAGCAAGGGTTAACGGCATTCGCCTCAGGCACGTTACACAGTGACCTTTCCAGCATCCATCCCTTGCGATCTGGAACAAACTGGTGCTTCAGTTTTGGGGACAGGCTCTGAGGCCAGCTGTAGGAACAATGAAATGGCTTTCCACGTCTGACGCCCTTTCAGCTGCATTGCAGCCGGAACACAGCCCGTCGCACTTCTTGGCTGCTCTGATACTGAACCCAGTGCTTGCACGGACTGCATTCCAACACACTGTAAATGCCACCCTCAGCTCTCGAGAGGGCCCCCCTATGGAGGAGCGAGCAGTTGCATCCATATGCAGGAGTCTAACAGAGACACAAGCCAGCTGTGTCAGGGGAGGGTGTTAAGGTCACTTCTGCGGAAACCTTTAGCTACTGAACTTCATGAGGCACCTAAACAAGCCAAGACAGGTACTCAAAGGAAAAGTCAGAATTGGCTTACCAAGTCTTGACCCACCTGGCCTCAAACGCTCCTACGAGGCGGAAAGAATTACATCAACCAACGCCCACCTGTAATTTTTACCAGAAGGTAATGCTATCCTGGTTCATACCACCACTATCTTTCTCATTGCACCTTTCATGGCATTTTAACACACTTCAGACTGTTCAACCTCATTCTAGCGCCTGCCCACCTGCCCTGTGGAGCAGAGAGGAGTTTGGGGGAGAACTGAGTGAGTACCAGAACAAAACCCTGATCCCTTCCATGAATACCCGGGGACTATGATTCTGAGGGTTTTGCCCAAGTTGTCCGTGAATAATGTATTAAAAGCTATCTATCTACTTGTTTCAGAGGATGAAGGCTACTTGCAGCTACGTGCAGGTCAAAGGGACCTGATCCAACAGAGAACGTATGGACACACTGAAGCCTGCAAACAATTTCCACTGGAGAGAACACTCATAGGCTTTAAAACTTTTACAGTGAAGCTGCAGTTCAGCCAAGTGTGAATTCTAACTGAGCCTCAAACAACAATCAGTGAAGAAAGCTGAGGGAACTGAAGGCACAGGAGAATTTTCTGCCAGGCACAAAATCCTGAGTTGAAGGCTGGACAGCTGGTTCCCCCTGCATGCTGCTTTCTTGAAGACACAAAATGCTTTGGTATCAGAACATGCTACTTTATAATCCATGGTACAAGACCAATGTTTCAGCATTTATTAATTAACACATTAACCGCAGATAAATATGGTCAGATAAGACTTTGCAAAGCATCACCAAACTTTGTCTAAAGAAGAGATAATATAAAGCCCTGTAAAATTTTTCCATGGTCTCCTGGACCACTCAAAATCAGCCACTGCCTTGTGGTTCAGAATGAAGCAGTGCCACTTTTGGAAAGCCATGAGCAAGAATTACAGCATCACCAAGGCTGGAAGGGACCTATGAAGATTATCTGTGCCCAGCCCCTCTGCTCAACACTGGGTCAGCTACAGCAGACTGCTCAGATCTGTATCCAGTGGGGTTTTTTCCCCTTTAGTGTTTTGTTTTACTTCTCCGAAGAAGTCTTTCTGAATGAAAAATTTTGACTGTTGACTGTGCAATGAGTGCATTGGCATTACTCGACCCACCCCAAACCCTCTCAATAAACAAACACTTTAGGAACCATGATCTCTCCCTGGTATCCGGTATTAGGGCTACCCTCTAGTGATGCCAACGCGATCATGAAAATTGAAAGGACTAGCTGGAATAGAACTACCTGCACATACGTCATGTCCTCTCAGCTCAACCCAACCCTTCCACTCCCTTGGGGCTCGCTCGTTTTGGTCCACCCAAGGTCCAAGGTTCACAGGCACTGTGATTTAGGGCATCATAATGCAGCCTACACTGTGCGTGTACATTCAGAAAGGAAGGGACAATCTGATCATTACTCCCATCTCTTCCTAGTCTGTTATGTTCACTAACTCTAGAAGAAGTTCAAGGATAATATTTCAACTTATTTTAAACACCTTTGTGACCACACCAGTCACTTATTGGTAAGAGCACGACAGTAGGTTACTTCTATTCAGTGTCAGTTATAAAACAATGTTATTTGACTTCATGCTAATAGAAAGATACCAACCTATCTCTTGTCCCAAATGAGATGATTTCAGAGACCCTGCTGAGGACACAACGGCACAGTGACCCAGGTGGCCCACTGTTTCATTGAGGCTTTTCCCTGGTAGGTATTGCTGCCATTCAGAGGTATCAAAAGGACCATCCGATCCCTGTATCATGGTCACATTCACCCTGTCCCGTAGCTGGCAGAGCAGCTTCTCTGGGCTGAGTTTAGCAGTGTTCCTCTTCCCGTTGTAAGTCACATTGTACTTGTTCATGGACAAGTAGTTTTTTCTGACCTTCTGCAACCTGGGTAAGAGATTTCTGGATGAGCTGTCCTTATCCCATACCTTCACAGAATCTGCTGCTTTCTTGGACTTTTCGGCTGTTCCAGAGGTGCTGCCTTTTACTTTGTTGTGGTTACCAAACCATGTTTTGGGTATCTGACCCAGTTCACTGGCTGCTTCATGGAAGAGGCCCTGTGATTTAAGTGGGATCCACTTTTCCGAAGTCCTGTGAACCTGCGAATCATCGTTCTCGGTCTTGAAAGGAACATAGTAGCTTCTTCTCATCTCTCTCCACAAGCAAACTGTCAGCGCTACCAGTATCACCACGAGAACAAACATCAATTTTTTCAACACATTGATGTGAACCATAGTGTACGGTGCATCCAAATGGGATGCTAAACACAGGGCAGGAAGCTGGTCCTGGGAGAGAAGAACACATCTAAGTCAGGGCTGCGTGCACAGGCCTGTGTATCTATAAAGTTATAAACTTCGGTGTGCGGGCAATGGGAGGGGAGAGGGAGGACATAGGGGTAATTTTAAAATTTCAGGCTGTTTAAAGATCTCATTTCAAAGTCCACCACCTCAAACATCAAATGGAAAGACTTCAGCTGCCTATTAGCCATTGCATGCTATGTAACGGTGATCTGAGGCCACTGCCACTCAAACCTTTTTTCTATTCCCTTCCACAGGTGACAGTCAAGCTTAACACAGCCAGTACCATACCAGCAGCAGGGTAAGTCTCCACTTCTCTTTCCTTCACCTCCCATCCCATCCAGCCAATATCCAAATCCCACCACTAGCATTGCCAGAACTGAGCTTCTACTTGACTATAGGCATGAACACTAAGAAAGCACATAATGAGGCATATAACTGTTAAAATAAAAGCTGTGAGTTCATGAACGGTGGGACTTTCAAAAGCCTGGTACTGACGCACTTGGTAACTTCACAGGAAACTCCTGCAAGCCTGCAGTGGGCTGAGCACACTCCCAACATGAAGCCTCACTCAACAGCTGCTGGGAGCCAATCAATCCACAGTAGGGTTTGAGGCATATTTAGGTTCATAAATGCACTTTGATAAACATTACTCAAGGTATGTTACCGCCAGAGAAAGCAAAGCCAGACCCTGTTGTACAGTATTCCCTCTCCTCTTTTGTACTGCCTCATATCAGCAGGTACCTCCAGCTCCCATCATGTTATAAAAGGGGGCAATTCAATAGCAGGAATGCCCAAAGGCCAACTCAACCTAGGCAGCACAAGGGGCTGGTGTAGGAAACATATGCTGAGGCATAACCAGCTCGTGAGCAGCACACTGGAACACAGAATACAGGAGAGCAGCTGCTCATTTCCTTACAAGGCTGCTCCAGGATATGTCCAAGAACATGGGAGCTGATTAGAGACACCAGCTGTCCCAATGCTCCTCAGGAGACACACACATGCAGATCACTACACATCCTAGAGAGAGAGACCCTAGTGATAACTCCCTCCTTCAGCAACTTGCTGAAAGCAAGCTGTGCTAAGCTGTGGTATTGAGAAGCCACTGAGCTACCAACGTACTACCTGGGGATAAAGCAGCAACTCTCCAACTCAGGTCATTTTTGGCTGTTGGCAGATTTTCTTCTGAGGGTTTAAGCAGGATATCGCAAAACACAACAGTTCTGTGATGCACTGAAGAGTTTAAGAAACACCTGCAAAAAAAGAGGGAAAAAAAAACCCTATTATGGAAGAATCTCATGGTTCTGGGGATGAGCAAGTATTTCCTCAGACAAGCCCTGCGGTCCTACAAAAGCTGTTACCCAGGCATGGAAGCGGCAGCAGCAAACACCACATAAGCTTTTTAAACACTTAAATGCCCACTCAAAATGGGCATCTTCCTTCTTAGTCTGAAAACTGTTCTCAGCTAAAGCAGGAACTGGTTCGCAGGCTGCCTGCTCTACGCTCCCACCAGACCGACAGCCTTCTCCATGGAGAAGGCTCTGCACAGTGGACACACCAGCAACACAGTCAAGAAAAAGTCCCAGTGCTGAGGCTTAGCACAATGAACAGGGGAAAGAAAAAGCTATCTTTTCCTAGGGAAATATCTTACTGCCTATTCTTGGGCAATTCACGCACTCTTTCTCAAATGCAACGGCAGAGAAGACTCCCTGCTTTTTTGGAGCGAGTCGTATGAAAAGTTGCTTTACAACATATATCTTAATCCACAGGTCTTCACAGACTAGAAAAACGTATTTTAGACTTTATAGCTTCACTCTACCAAGGAAATGCAGCAAGAGAAAGGGAGCTTTCACAGTGTTATACAATTCAAGAAGTAGCTTGCTTTTGCAGAAACTCCGAGTCAGTACAATGCCACATAAGCTAAATTACAAATGCTACTGTTCATAGGATTAAATACTAAATTATTAAAGCATCCTAATGCTGACTACTTATATTTTCTTTTAACTATGTGAAAGAACTCATCCTGATTTCTCACAGAGCAGGCCGCTTAAAAAGTAAACATTCTTCTACCTCCACTTCATAAACTAAGAAAAAAAATTAACAAAATTCTAGAAGCACTAGTAATTCTAGCTTCTATTGAAGTGATTTCCCCTGCCTTGACAGACCATCTCACTTTTCATTTGCTTGAGAAGCAAGTGCTAGAAAGGCACGCTGAAGTCTTTTTGGCCAGTATGGTCTCAGATGCAGAGGTACAGCAGTCTGGGAAGGGGGGGCTGTTGGGAGGGGATGCAGGACATCACTGCACTCTCTTCTGTGAGTAGTTAACACAAGGTTCCCTGTGTTGTTTATAGTTCCTCTTCTGCTGCGGTCTCTGCAAGACACTCTCACCCCTGCCTCTACTCTGGTCCCCTCTGCAGCTGGAGACCCTGGTGGGCCAGCCTGCTCGGTGTCTGCCTGGTGCCCTTGGGAACGGAAAGAGCCACATGAAGGCAGGAGACTGCAAAAGCCATTTGCTAAAAGGGAAAGCACCGCTGAGTCAGCCTCCATGCTGTCAGAGGCTCTGTAGGCAAACCACACTTAGACAGCAAGGTTTTCCAAATTGCACACGAGAGAAACACCAAAATAGAGTTGTCCAGTGTCAGCGTAGTACAAAACTCTGAGACACCTCCCTCCGACCATGCTTCGTGCAGACCCCAACCTGACTTGATTTATGCTATACTTCTTTACACAAGATGAGGGTGTCGCTTCCAGGAAACTCCACCAAGATGCTCTGCGCGGGCAGCACAGATCCTCTGCACCATGGGAGGTGCCCAGCTGCCCCACTGCCCTGCAGAGTGAAGCTCTTCATTCCAGGCCCTGGAGGGTTCTGCCATGCTTTTGAATTCAGAAGCCTCTCCTAACAGGCTTCCAGGTGTAGGTGATAGCAGGCGCATCTTGGTATCGTCAGCTTTTGTATCCCGTGGCTAGGATCATCTAGAGGAGTGGCAGGTTCTTCGCGGTGGAACAACCTTACAGCTCAATGCAAGTTCCTGCTGGGACGCTCCTCCCAATGCCACACAGCAGAGGATGCCCAACAAGTTACAACACCTCCTCTCCTCCCTGGGCCCCACAAAGGAACCTAGAAAACTCACCTTCAGCACTCAGCACAATGTGATCTCTGCCTTTGATGACTGTGCATGCTGCTGCAATGTGAACAGGTATTTTGCTTTGATTTGTAAGTTGGCAAAGTAGGTTCTGCAAGCAAGTACATTTTAGGAGAGCCACAACATTTTAAGGTACCTTTTGTTCACCAAGGGTTCACTGCAGTTCAGTTTAATTATTACTACTACTTCACATGATATATTTTATTTGCACAAGTAGCATCCTAACATGAGGTCCCCCTCAAGCACTCTGCCACCAAACCTTTTCTGCTGAGCGGGAAGGCAGTTGCTCTTCCAGGCAAGGTAGGATACCCCACAAGTGGTGCTCTCTTTCCACACCCTTAGCTAAGTCACTTCTGTGTGCTTCTGTATCGCAGCGGTTAGTACAAATGTGCTCTTCTGGAGGTGACACAAACTTATCACCTACACAAAGCACAAGGTGTCAGCTATGAGCACTAAGAAAGAAAGGACAAAAAAAATCCCCCAAACCTATAAAAACACTTAAATAGCTGCTGCCTTCCTGAAACCTAGAGCTCAAGGCGGCTGTGGGATGCAGCACTGGCTGGCTGGCAGGTTTACCCCACACAGCAAGTCCTCTGGGGGTAGATTAATCCTGTGCAGAGAACAAGTGAGTGATGCAGTATCCTCAAGGCAGTCAGGGAATTATATCCCGTCCACACACTCTTATACTTAACCTTTCTTGTCCAAGTATATCACTGGAGTCATGTCTTAATCATCAAAGTACAGAAAAGTGTGAAAGTCCTGCCTCCTCTGGCATCCCAGATGCTGCCATCCACCCGGGGAGCTGCAGACAGCAGTGCCCTGGCAGAGAACACCAGGCCATCCCCATTTCCACTACCCACAGCAGATCTACCCTAAAACTGCTAACAACAGTGTCTCACCTCATTAAACACAAAGTCTATCAAGCCCTTACCTGTCTCCTATAGTGACTGACAGCAGATACCCAGAGAAAACACGTATGGACAAACATATGAATATATTTCTCTTCCAGTAAATGCATACAGCTTCCCAAAAGCTCTGTCATCAGCTGTACCAATGCCCACCCTCTGCACACGTTTAATTGCTTCTTGAAATCACGCACATTGCCCAAACAGCCTGAGGCAATGAATTCTGCAGTTGTGCACCGTGCAGAGACAACCCCTCCTCTCTCCCCTCTCTCCACTTCACACCAGGAAAACAGTAATCCTGTCTTCATTTTCTGCACATTGTTCATGGTTGCACCACCTCTCCTAACACCCTCCTTTCCCCACTCATTGCTTTTCCGGGCTGAATCCCGTGTTCTCTGACTCTCTGGATCAACTTCCCCGGCACCGTTAGCAGCATGTGAACATCCCTCGAGGCAGGCGCACGGGGACACCCCAGCTGCACATGCTCAGACCACGTGGTCTGGCAGCAACATAACAACAGGGCTGCTTTGTTCTCCTTCCAAAACTTCCTCCACTTCTATTTCCCTTCCTGACCATTTCTAAGCCCTGAGCGCTAGGCTGTCAGTAATGACTTCAGTATATTTTGCAAGCAGCACTGACTCACTGAGAGTTCTCTCCAGCACAGGGTGGAGGGCAGGAACAAAATAGGACTAAAGAGCATTATCTTACCCCTGCTAGGCTTCCTTTGCCCTTGCGCTGCCCAGCCACCACGATGGCCAGATCCCTCTGCAGCTGCTCGGTGTTTTCTCTGGTCCCAGCAGCCCTCTGAAGACAAAGCCAGCCAAGCCCATAACCTAAGCCCTTCCTCCTCTCCTTTGCAGATCCGTTATCGCTGCGTAACAGCAGAGATATCAGAGCAAATCCTTGTGGGACTTCTGTGATGTTGTGAAACCTGACCGCTTGGTTTCCCACCCGCTAGGCAGTCACTAATCCAGGACAGGAACTTTCTCATCCCACGACAGCTTAGGGTGGTTTTTTTTCCTGAGGCTCTTGATGAGGAATCTCAGCAAACCCTTGAAAATTCAAGCATGCTATTTCCTCCTCTCCAGGTTCACTAACTTCTGAAAATGAGAGACAAGGAAACAGGCAGACAGATTTGAAACATGACTCTTCTGCAAACAGATGATGAGACTCCTCCATTAATTCTCACATATTCTGCAGGTGTTAGTTATTTTTATTATGTTTACTGGTCTGAAGCAATGGATCCCACCAGAGTCCCTCTGAAATGCAATCATGTCAAATAACACCTTTAACTTAATTTAAACAACGATTGGAGAGATGTAACCCCTGGGGATGGGCACATGCAGGGGGCACATCCACCTGTTTTACTGTGCCTCTCCTTGGTCCTTCCGTTCATATATCAGCACCATTCACCTGCAGTTTTCTTGCCTCTGATGTAAGCACAAAAGCTTTTTACTTTAGCAAGTTGTTCCTCAGTCTTTTTTAGGGTAATGTGATAACGATTTCATATTTAAACGTAGAGCATTTACATTTCTTTCCAGGTTTCCTTCATTTATACATTTCCATCTGTACCCACAACTGTGCTGTGCCTAAATACAAAGCAGTAAAGCTTTGCCCCCAGCTTTTGCTGGTGTATTTTTGAATGTTTTTATGCTCCCCCATATGAACATTTTATACTTCAACTATACCTTTTTATTTTTATTTTTTTTTTGTACATTCTCGGTACTAACCCTTTCCTCCACCCAGCACCCTTTGTAAAGCGCCTGTGGCTGGTAGCAGGGGCAGAATGAGTTCACATGAAAGTGTGTGAAAAGAGGATACCTAAAGAGGAAATACATAGAGGTGTAGGGCAGAAATCCCTCCATTCAAAATAAAATAACATAGCCAAGGAAACTGAAGAGGAGAAAAAAGTAGGATTCGAGAAGTGACCTTGAATCCACATCTGCTCTTTAAACTCCCTATTCTTGTCCTGAGGAAAAAAAAAATAATTATCAAGAGCCTTTATAGTATTACACAAACTACAATCATGCCTTTTTGCAAATGAAGAAACTGTACTTTTCATATACTTGATACATCAGATGAAAGGTGGTAATATATTTGTTCAAGCTAAAGGTCTCTCCCTCTGGAGTTTCAGAAGATCTCTCTGATACTTTATTTAGCCTGGCCTGTTAATTCAACTGTGTGTATTTCAATTTTGTAAATGTATAAACAGGGAAGGCTCGCTTCTAACAATCTTGGGTTTTTTCCAAAACATCACTGTGCTGTGAAAATAAAACATCTGTTGAGCCATACATTTAAGTGTTTCCAATGCCATCAAACAAAACAAAAAAAAGTGCCGAATGAGGAATTTTTATGTGGAGAATGAGGAAAAGAAGCATTTTAAGTGAGGAACACGGTTAAATTTCAGATGACGCATTGAGAAGCTATACACGTCACTTGCTAATTAAATAAATCATTCCATTAGTCCTGCCTGCATTAAAAATCTCTGCATGTGCCAGAAACAATATGCTGCTGTCACAGCTGAAAAAAATTCTCCAGGAGAACAGAAGAGGCAGATTTTGGGGGGCGGGGGGAGGCACAGGGGAAAGTTTAAGCATGTGTTTCATTTTGGTTTTACGTGTCAACAAACACTGGGATTTAATAAAGGCAGAAGCCTTCATTTCTGGCTGTGTCAGCCCTTTATTCCCCCTCTTTTCTGAGGTCCCGTGCTGGTTTTGGAGGGTGGCTCTGCATTGCAGCACACTGCCTTCCCTTCTGCCCTAATTAAAAAGCAGCAGTTTTGCTTTCACTCACCACCGATGCTCTGCCAGGCACCTGCAGAACCACACAGTCACCACTGGCCACTGAGACCCAAGGTGAGAGGTGACCCGCACTGCTGTGGCTTCCCACCTCTGGTTCCCACTGGCCCAGCAGGATGCCCACACAGCTCTGGCCCAGGACCAGCCCATACCAGGGCATGAAGTGCATGTTTGGTGCTGTTGGAGCTCAGCTCTAATAAACCACTTTATGTTAGTAAGTATGACATACGCAATGACAAATCCACTGCAGGGCATCTGAACCAGCCAACCCATTGCAGTTAAGGACTTGCCAACAGTTATGGCTGCAGCAAGCAGCAGTATGCCCAGCAGCACCTACAGGGCTGAGAAGCAGCTTTCCAAAGAAGTGAGCCTCTGTTTGCTGTTGTGCTCCTGTCCAGACCAGGAGCAGACACAAACACACACGTGCGGGGACTGTCTTCGACACTGATGTACCAAGAGAGGAAGGGAGGGATTCAACAAACAGTGTTACAGGACTGTTAGAGCCATGCTGCTCTAATAGCTCGTGACTCTAGAAGGGATGGTCCTCCTGTCCCTTTGCCTACCTGTTCAGAGACTGTCAGGATGACCTTCAGCTCCAACAAGCGTGTCACATTACCACCCTTCACTCCAACATTGTCAGGAAAACGTTTAACACCAAAAAGCGTATCTTTTCCTTCTGCAAAGCCACAAGCTCTAACCATTGCCCTGGACCAGCAGTAACATTCCCTGACCCTGCTGGCTAAGGCAGAAACAGGCTACTGCAGGGTCCTTTGCAGGCGCATGAAGATGGAAGGACAATTTAACTCTTAGGACTGGAAAAAATAATTACCAAGGCACGCCATGGTAGACAATGGTGGGTTACTCGCCCAGAGGGACAGCGTGTTTACGAGCTCCGAAACAGGACCAAGCTCTTGGCTAGTGGGACCAGTACCTCTCCATTACAAAACCTGCCCTCCTAGCCCACAGACAGACACCTGCCGAATATTCCTTGTTAACAGTAATGGACAGGAAAGAGACCCCACCTGCGTGGGGTGCTGGCATGCCCCAGGCAAGCCCTGGGCTCTGGCAGCGTGTTCCCACTCAGGTGTGGTCGGCCAGCCACCATGGGAGCTTTCAGAGTCCAGTTCAACACAGAAGCCATTTCATCATGGGCACATGCCCATGGAAGCCTCACTGAGCAAGATACTTGGGGACCACTGCTGGTAACAAACCTTTTCAATTTCTAAAATTGCCAGTTTCATGTTGAAAGAGAAAGAAAGCGCATCATGCTGCGCATGAAGCGCACCAATTCCCAAAAGCACTGCTTCTCCTCCCATACCCGGCCCCCCCAGCTGAGGTGGGGAGTGACAGAATGGCTTTGGTGGGCACCTGGCATCCAGCCAGGGTCGACCCACCACACAACTGAGGTTTTCATTATCAGTCACCTTTATCATAACCATTCCCACACTGACACCAACAGTGAAAATTCCCCCCCAGCTTTAAAGACCAGGGTGCGATCACTCATTTAGGACTATTTACTTTACATAGAACATTACACCTTCCAATCAAACAAATCACTTCTTTGTTCCCTCCCAATCATGTGTTCCTCTCCATCGTTTATCTTTTGAAACGAGAGGGGAGCACTTCTTCATTTTAAATTAGCGACATGTGGGAGGTCAACACTTAATGCCTCTGCAAATACCACTGCGCACCAAGACACGTAATTGGTATTGCATGGCCCCAGGACAATAAATACACTTTGTGCCAGCTGCAGCTATGCTACCCTTCAGGATAATATTTCTCTGACACCAGCTTTTCGCAGGTGGGTGCAATATCTTTCCGTCTCCTCAAGGACAACACAATAACTCTTTACAACTTGCTCAGAGAAGAATCTAATTCAATTTAACCTAAGACAGTGAAATAAACTTGCAGAACTGTGAATCTACCATTGCTAGTTTTCAGTCCAGCAGCGCTACTGAGATTTGGTCTTCCTCTTCACACCCAGAGCTCATCCCTGTTGGGGATGGCAGGGCTGGCACTCAAAAGCAGCACTCCACCATGCCAGCTTCACTGGAGGACAGAAGTAAAATAGGAATTCTGGCCACTGACTTCAGAAAGCACTATTCAAATGGCTCTAAGTTAAGCAAAACACTTCTTGCGTTACATTTAAAATAAATTGGTTTTCACTAAGAAATCCATACTTTATAATATAAGGGAGACATACAGATGTCAAGAGTGTTCATCATAAAGTATCAGGTGCTGAGAAAAAAAGGCAGGTCCCAACAGCAATGAAGAGGATATTAGAAAGGACACCCATGAGAGCCCATCAAAGCAAATAACTTTCAGATAAATTGTAAGAAAAATTATTTAAGAGGCACTTCAATTACTTGTCTGGCAAAAATCAAAATAGTTCCTTTCTATGCAAGGAACTTGAGGCAAGGAAGACAAATAGAAACATCAAAATTACCATTAACTGTTTTGTCTTTGACAGAAAAGGAGGTGGAAAAAAAACATGTTACAATAATCAGATGTTTTTCCATAAACCAAATATGCTTGCTTTCACTCTCCATAGCCATGGTGTTAGGTAAGCTAAATTGATACCGCTCTCACTATGCATCATCAGCTCCACTGGTTAAACCAAGACTGAAGTGATCAGAGGAAAGCCAGGTATAACTCAATACAAGCTGTCGAGGAAGCCCTGATCCAAGTTCAGTGTCAGGCTGCAGCAGAGCACTCAAGGTAGCAGATAACACAGGAATCCATATACTCCAAAGTTCTGGATATTGCTCATTGTTGAAGCAGCATCCAGGTTCTCAGAAGTCAAAATATTTGCAGTAGCAGATGTCAAATACGCGCTTTGCCAAGGCATGTCAGCGAGTCACATCCTTGCGCAGGGAGCTCACGGCATGGCTGGACTTCAGACGTTAGTAACAGCAAGTGCTGCTCTGCTTTTTATACGCAATTCTGATTTACTCATCTGGTAACACTATCCCCTTGTAGCATCATTTCAAATGTATCTACTGTCAATAAGCCCACAAGAACATCACCAGGGAAGTGACCTTACCTGAATAAAATTCAATTTTATGAATCATAGGCAATATAAACATACAGCACAAATCTGGGTGCCTAGATGTATTTAAAGACATTTAAAGAGCTTAAGACACTCCTCCCCCCTCAAAGTTTCACATATGTATTTATAAAATCAGAAAACATTAATGAAACTTTCCTGAAAAAGCCTTCATTTAAAACCTCTTTGCTATTTTCTTCCCTCAGCATCCCCCCCAGATGCTTAGGAAAGGAAAACAGGGTCAATGGTACCTCCTACCCAAACCCAAGACTATGTCCTTTGCTTAAGGATCCAGCACAGAGAATGCTTTGCAGGAGCAAACAGGTGCCTCTCAAAACGGCTTGCGATGCCCACTCTTCAGTGGGGCGGAGGACCTGGCACAACATAGCACCCGCTCCAGCTATAAGCTCCCAGAGTGTGCCATGCATCTGGCCGCTCCATGGTGCCAGAAAGAATTCCCTTTTTCTTCCCCACTTACACACCCTGACAGCATCCCAGTGATGGGTCAGTGTGGTTAAGGGCATGACATCAAGTGATCTGAAGTGCAACAAATCTACACAGTTGCTGGAGGGAGGAAAACACCACACTTATGAAATTGAAACACATTTAAATTTTACTGAGGTTCAGAGAGGCAATAAAGGCCATTTTAGTGTCTCTCCACTCTAATATCTCCTACTCCAAGTATTTTTAGTGTGCTTTTTCCTCTATCGGAAAACCACATGGAAAGCCTGAAAAGCACTACCCAGCTCCTGTCCCCAAACACATCCCTCGCTTCCTATGGTCAGCACTTCAGAAATAAGTCCAGCAGCAGAGCTTGCAGATGGCAACTAGATGGATCCACCATGGATCTGAACCACCACCTCCCCTTGAAGCAGGCTGCTCTCTCCCCTCTGGTATTTAAGGCCACAGAAACTTCATGCACGCGGGAGTCTGTGCCTCCACTTGTGAAGGATGGCAACCCATTCTGCCAACCCCGTGGCACTGCCTTACTGGCACAAGCAGACAGGTATAACTTGGTCACTACTCCCAGCAGCAACGGCTCCTGAAATCTGCAGGATATTGCTGTCCCGGAGTGTCACTAACGGTAGCCCACCTTCCCTGGGTTTGTGTAGTGCCAGTGGAGAAACACAGCCAGCCACCCTCCTGCTCACTTGTGCCAGACACACCTGCGAGCGGCCTCTGAAAGCACTGCAGGCACACAAGTGCAAACAGCACAGGCTGAGCGTGCAAGCCTCGCACGCAGCACGACAGCATACCAGCTGAACGTGCAGGGTTCGCTGCACAGCACCGAACCAGGTGCACAAAACAAACAGAGTGGCTGAGAAAGCAGAAAAAAAGTGAGACAACCCATGAATCTCTGCATAAATGTGTTTCTCATCAAAGCCAGGTAGTGACTTACAGCATGGAGGAAGAGATCTAGACAGACAATTCCAACAAACACATAAGTTACTCCCTAAAGCATAAAGAAGGGCCCAGACATTTTTGTATCTCCTCCATTCAATATTGGCTCTCATACCGCTTTTAGCACAATACATTTCAGCAGTCTTAGAGAGCTCTTACATGACCTAAAAAAACTCTCTGAGCCTCCCAGAGGAATGAAAGATCCCTGTCTCCCCCCAGGACCAGCCAGCACTTCGCTAGAAGAAGGGATGAGATGCTGGAGGAGGGATGATAGGGAGGAGGATGTTGCTGCCAAGAGCTCAACTCCTGCAGATGAGCACGCAGCTCTCTTCCCATCCACTCAGTGCCACCTGGCCATGAAGACACCAGACTACTTCTTTCATGAAGGAAACACCCCCCAGACACAGAAGTCGGACATCTGTCATGCCTAGGACAGATGGCTTTGGAAGAGGCCATTCTCAACCACCAATAATTTCCATCACTAGTTACAACACTCCACTCCTCACCCCCACCTTGTTTTCTAAACATAACTGCTAAAAATTGAGCTGTTTCCTAGTACATAAGAGCTGGAGAGCCCTGAGATGAGCACACACATAACAGCATTAATTCGCAGAGTTCATGCCGCAAGAGAAACCCAAGTTTATCTGTACTGCAATTCTTCTTTTTATAATATCATCAATTGGTCTGTTTAAATATTGAAGTTCTTCCAACATTTCACCATATCAGTCAGCTCTGTCCTCAGGTCAGCCATTTCATAGCACTGCCAATCCTGACTTCATCTTCTTCACTAAGTAAATGCTAAAGGGAAGCTCAAAAAAGCACACGTAAAAAAATCGGGGGGGGGGGCAGGGGGTGCTTGTTTTTTTGTTGGGTCTCACCTGACTCGAACCCTCTTTGATCAGGAACTGCTTCCCAGTATGGATGGAAACACAGGATGTGTGGGGGCAATCAGCAGGTCGCTTGGCTTCCATGGCGCAATCCTGACCCAAAGTACATCACTGAAGTAGATGCCCTCAGCTTCAATATTAATCAAATCTATGCTGCACTGCTCTCACTCAGGAAGCCTAACCCCCGAATCCACCCAATTCTTTCAAGTAACATCTCAACAGCCCAGACACAGAAGGCCAAAGTGCTTTGCTGGGGCTTCTCCCACCCCCAAAGAAGGATACTGCGCCACAGCATCAAACACTTGACATTTGGTGGAAACAAACCTTTACAAACCAGGGAGAAGGTGCAGAATACTGCAAAACGTGTCTCCAACATGCGGCTGTGCAGCAAACACTATTTAGGGTCATCTCTTACAATAACGCGCCTCAATGGACTGCACAGGTAAGT
The DNA here is from genome assembly GCF_964188355.1 of Buteo buteo. NCBI lineage: Eukaryota > Metazoa > Chordata > Aves > Accipitriformes > Accipitridae > Buteo > Buteo buteo. The sequence continues at coordinate 27,323,229 of NC_134177.1, forward strand.
GCAAGTGCCAAAACCATCCACATCCCAGCAGCAGACGCACTTCTGTGCAGACAAGGAACCTGGTGAAATCCAGCCAAGATGTTCCACACGTGTGGTGGTGGCTGCCAGCCGCTGGGGGTGATTCACAGGACGCTCCGGGGGGTGACATCATGCCTAACTGCTTCAGAGCAAGAATGGGATGTTTCCACACAGCAGTGATCTCACATGCCATAACATCCCGCACAGTGCTCAAGACTGCGAGGGTGATCTCATGCCACCTCTAGCACATGCCCAATTTATCTGAGACAAGGCCATTTCTTCTTGCTGCTCAACATCTGATCCAAGCTTGAAGTGGAAAAGCACTGGGCTTAAAGTCCACTGAACTTTAAACAAGCCTGACTTTGATCTGGCTCAGATCAAGCTTTAGGTTAGAAGTTACTCATTCCTTTTATTTAAACAAATCTGCCTACTTTTACTCCACTATGCTTTTAAGGGACAAGTTTTTAAGTTTTTTATTTGGGAATGCCACCATAGTCTCGTGGGAGCTGATCCTAGGTGACCCTTCATCACAACTTTCCTCCCTTTTCTTACCGAAGGGATCCTTACCAGCAGTGTACCTCATGCTCTGTTCCACCATCTCCCCTTCCATGTTCTCAGGAAGGGAGCTCGGCTGCTACCACACCATGCTTTAAGCTTGCACAGGCATCTGAAGGCAGTCCTGGCCATCCTGGGGTCTCTTGAGAGGAGGCACACAATTTCTTTTCCATCCTCAGGCCATCATACCAGTAGCCCCTGATGCAAAACTGGCAGAGAACCCCCAAGCCCTGGGTATGCTGGTTAGAGTATCTCCTCTTATGTAGAAGGAGCTGCAACGCTCCAATATCAAAGCAAAGAAAAACAACAGAGAAGCCTAGCAAAGCCCTCTCACACTATTTTGGGATTATTAATTTGCATTTCATTAGTCTTTTTGTTCTTTTTTTTTTTTTCAAGAATCAGGCCAATTCAGCTAAGGTTCTTCTTCCTCTGAAATGTGTCTCTCTTTCCACAATATATAACAAATACATATATGTAGGTACTTATATACCTATTCCCACCTATTTTTTAATTAGGTAATAATGCATTCACGATACAATAAGAAATTGATATTGCTGAAATAATAGCTTTTTCATAAGCTGCCCAACACACACATAGGTCAGAGTTGTATGTCATCAAGGGAAATTACTTTTACAAGCTGCCATCTTTGAATTTTTCTTCCTCCTTCTGAAGTTATTAAATATAGAAAACACTAGTTAAAAAAAGTGCACCAATCTGATGAGTATTTTCTGAAGTCTGTTAGGAACAATGACTTTCAATTTTTTTCCCCAAAGTACGGGGGTAAAAATTATAAACCTGCCGCAGCTTTTAGGTTCCTCTCACTTTGGGTTGTGTATAAAGCCTTACCTGGTCTGAATCTCCGTAAGGCTTTATCTGTAGCCATCTCAAATAGGGTGGAGCATCAGTGCTTCAGAAATGAGTACACTTGCAGCTAACCTCGTGTATGCTTTTTGGGAGGTCTTTACAAGCTGGCCAAACATCACAGCTCTTTCAGAGATCTTGGCAGATTACCGCCCAAAGAGGTGAAAAAACATTTGTGTGAGAGCAGGGAAGCCGAGCAGAAATTTCCCACGCGCTCTGTCCAGAGGCGCCAGCTCCCCTGAACTCTTTGACTTCGCCAGGGCACCGCTACTGCCAGGAGAGATGAAAGGGCTGTGCTCTGCATCGTCTGATCAAACACTCGCACAGCAGCACTGGTGGTTAGCGCTTGGCAAAACCGCTCCTCTGACTGCAGTGGTACTTTAAAAAGCTATTTTTAAGAGACCAAGGATGCACAGCACTGCGTGGAGCCAGGAGGAGGGCTGGAGATGGACATATGTGCTACCCACGAGGAACTGGGTGCCTTCCTACTGTGTGTGCATCTCCAGGACTCTCTCTTTCCTCCTGGGGAATCCTTCCTAAGGCCCTACACGCCCCTGCCAGCATCGGCACCACATGAGGCGATGCCCTCATTTCTGTGGTCTTTCCCCACAGTGCAGTGGTAGGCAGCTGCCCTCCTGCCTTGGTGAGAGCCGTACACCCACCTCCAGCCCTCCTTCCACCCTCCACAAACCTTCCTTGTTGGAAGTCCTTCCCTGATCTGCATTTTTGGTCAGCTTTTCTCCCACCTCTCCCAGAGAGATGGGAGAGATGCGTGCAGTGCCTGTTCTTGGTGAGCAGAGGACATGAGCCCAGATGTTTCAGAGCTGGTGCAAGAGTCCCACAGGATGCTTCAATTGTGAAGCAATGCCTGAGATGGGGGTCTTCTGCTGTAGTGTACTGCAGCGTGGACTTCATGCATATAAGATAGCAGATGCCTTGAATATCCAGAAACAGGCTGATACCAGAGTGGCCACCAACAGCCAACTCCTGATAGACAAAGCTGCCCCAAACAGATAGCACTGGCAGAGCCATCTCTAAATCACATGAAAAACTACAGCAAAAACAAGCAGATGGGCTGGCACTGCACTTCAGCATCAAGTATGCAGGATTAATTACTCTGTTAATCTTACACAATACGATTACATATGCATCATCCTATTATCATTACAGAGAACTGCATTCTAGTACATGGTGCAAGGTTTTGCTGAGGGTGCTCCACTGGTCTGGACACCCACCTTGGAGAACCATTGCTAAACCTGGATACAACACACTGAAGCACATCCCTGTCCTTCTCTCCTCTGCCTTTGACCATCCAAATCTAACGTATCAACAGTCCCTCTCCTCAAACAGGCAGGCTCTGCTCAGCCACAAGCCATTTTCTGAAGGAGCAGGGGTCAGAGGCTCCCACACAGCTACATGGAGCACTGAGGGGTAAAGCAAGTGTGTGCCTGTTTTTGGTTTTACTCCCCTATTTCAGATGTGCCCAAAGGAGGAAAAAGAAAAGGCCCTTTTACATTTCAGATACTAACATATCAAAACAGCGTAACTGCTGACAAGAGGGTTGGGCAGACTGAGAGATACAGGTCTTACAGACCAAATGTATCACTTTGCTGGTTTTCAAATATTCAACTCCCCCAGCAGCCTTTGCATATTACAAGCCAGGCCTAACCAGGCTGCCTAGTCTGAAACCGTATTTAGTAACAGAGAACTGGGTTTGGCTGTTCAACAGGAAGACTTCTGAGCATTTCAAAAGGGGCTAAAGATTTTGTCCTGGCACAAATGGAAGGTAACTCTTCAGTTCAGTGTTACCAAAACACATTAAGAGAAGGAATATCTCTGCACTAAAAGTGAACCTGTGCTTGAGAGGTTGTCTTGGCCTTAGATTTCAGCTGTCCCAAAGACTGGCATCCAACCACGGCCAAAATAATAGTAGTCATTCACTGCTGCAGATCTGTACTTTGCACATGCACACAGAGCTGTCACGTGCTCCCACACCTCCTGACAGAGGACAACTCCCATGACTACACAAGATCCTGCTATATCACCAGCCCACCTGAGGTCACACCCCAAGACACATCTTTATCCAGCAAGCAGAGGACTTTCACAGAGGAACAAGGACAAAAACAAAACTAACCCCCTCCCTTGTTTCAAAAAAAAAAAAAAAAAAAAAAAAAGTAGTAGTAGTTTTACAGGTGCATTGCTCTATGGCTGACCTGCTTTTTTGTTCCTCTATTCTATACCCAAATCCTACCTAACCAGAAGTTAAGCTGTCTCCAGCTTAGTTTCCTTCTTCCCCCATGAAAAAAAACAGCTGCCAAAGATGCCCAAGACAATGTGTCACACTTCCACTCGCCTACCTCCAGCAGTGTGTTACCACTCCTGCCAACACTCCCCAGGCCCCATACTGCTCCATCTTGACATCCATGCAAATTTTGGCTGCTCTCTGCCCTCTTTGGGGATGGAAATCTAGCAGCCCCCAGGCAGGCAGGCTGCTGGAGCTCTGCTACCCCAGCCCAAGTGTTTCAGTTTGCAATGCTAAAGGTAATACAACACTGGGAGGGAGAAGTGTTCCCTGGCCAGAAACGAAGAAACGGTGGCACATTTTCTGTATTAAAGATTCAGGTTTTAAGCAGAGGAGAGGAGATTAGCATGTTTCCAGCAGAGAAGGAAGCAGGGAGCAACATCTGGCACTCTTGATGCCAGCAAGTTAAGGATTTAATGAAGCAGCTATACAATGAGGTCCTCCCAAACCTTCTTCACACATGAAAACAGGCATAAACCCAGTACTTGTATTTGCAGTCAACTCTAAAAATGCCCCCTACCAAGTTAACTTTCCCATGCGCAAGAGAAAATGGAGGGGGTCCCAGCATCACCAGATTCCCCAGTCACTGCAATGGCTCAGGCTGCCCAGCAGTCTTGCTTTGCATGATCAAAACTTTATGGTGCACACTAATTGTATGCCAAATGGTAGCAGTGTTCACACAACTATTGGACTAATCAGGCCCAAAGCTGAAGCACAGAGCTCTAGAATATTCAGTATGTGATACGGATCTTTTGGACTAGTTCATCATCCCGGGCGGCAACTGCTGAAGGCTTGCAGCACTGCAATAAGGGGCAGGATGCTGGTGGAGAAGAGTGACAGAAAGGGAAAGTAGTGGCACCACCAACAAAAGCACTTCGGGCATGTTCAGCAGAGGTCAGCTGTGAAAGCAGCTGGCTAATTACTCTAACCTAGCACCACACCAGCAATATACCTTTCTAGAGGATTGGGGTTTCTGGGGAGAGCCGTAACTGAAATGAGCCCGCAGCACACATCTTATATTAATTTTATGCAAGTCAGAATAATCACTGGATCTTAGACATGTATCTTTGGAGCATAACCAGTATGTATCAACACCTACAAGGGCTCCCACAAGAAGCAGAATAAATGTTGCATTTTGCTTTAAGAGAAATATAGGATAGTTGCAAGGGGAATGGCAGAGCATGCCTCCCATTTTCTTCACCCTCCTCCCAACTCCACATGCAATACAAGACAGCCCCAGTGCAAACAGCAGTGCTTCTTGAATGTACGTGGCCTTGTCACACCGACAGCAGCCGTGCTCTTGCTGCAGGCATGTGAAAGGGAAAAGAGGGGCAGGGAAAAGAAGAAGAGCCATGGTCATCACCTTCATCTCCAGGTTCCTTTGCTTTCCACAGCAGTTCCTCTCAAACCCTTCCAGGCAGAAGCAGATTGCCAGGTAAGATCTGCAGGAGATGCCACCACAGGGAGCACATCCGTGCTCTGCATGCAATTCTTCATACTCCCATCTCCCTCTTAATCGAGTTCTCTAGCCTAGGAAAGAAATTAAGGGGAAGATGTCAGACAGCCACATCAGACTGATCAGAAACCACCAGACTGGTGACTACAACCACCAGCTGGGACCACACCGCCAGTCAGCAGTGACATGGAAACGCCCAGAGCCTGCAGATGCTGCTGCACCAATACCATGGGTGAGGGAGTCCTGGGTAAGACCAACAACGAGCTGCCAACACCTTGTGCTCGAGTAAAACAGCACGCAGAGCCTTATTTTGAAGGCAAAATATGCTGCTGAAGACCTGCTGGCTGCAGATCTCCCCAGAGTCTAATGCCAGGAGCCAGGGTCGGGGACAACTGGTAATGCCGACATCAGGGCAGGAGAACTCACCCTCAGCACTGGAGTTCTGGGTCCCTAAGGAGATCTCAGCAATACAGCCTGTATAAATGCATGTACAAAGCCCCTCCTGCGGATCCCTCTCCCACTGAACCATTAATAGCAAAACCCACTGCCTACACTGATGCAACACAGCAGTGATGCACTGCACTTATCTGATGACCCTTGCTAGAAACACAAAAGAGCCTTTCCAGAGTTTATTTTTCTAACCTCTCCCCTACTTCTAAAAGAAACTCAGCGTAACTGCAGCACATGTCCTAAAATCCTCTTAAATAAGATACTAATCACAAGACTGTTTAGCAAGTGAGAGCACACAGTCTGCTTGAAAAACACTGCCTCCCATAATTATCCTGCCCTGGGCAAGTTTCCAGTGTATGTGCATGGCCTGGCATATGTTTCACCCCTGAGTCCGGCAGCTCAGCCTTCTGCTTTCAGCAGGGAACCCAAGCGCTCACAGCTTAAGGAGAGGTCCTAATATGCTGACAGCCCAAATTATGCCAGCTTGAACCACCCGAGGACCGTAACACACTGCAGCGCACGGTGGCAAGGGAGGGAAAGCAGTGTGAAAAAGGTAAGCTTGTGCTTTACAAATTTTGGGTGATGAGGAAAGGCAGGAAGATAGAAAAAAAAGAGTGTGGTAAAAAGCAAGAAAGGAGGAAGACAGAAAAAAAGGAGTGCTGCTTGGTGCAAAGAAACACTGGCATGCAATGCCTTACCACAAGCGCTGAGGTCCCACCAGCACCAGCCTGTGTAGGTTCTTGCCGGGTGAGAAAGAACGAAACTAAAACAACACTTAAGGATTAGGTCAAAGGGGAGAAAAACAGAAAGAGCTGGCTGCTAGACTGAAAAATACCTTTCTTTGCTTCTCCCAGCCAGCAGTGCTACCTTGGCACAGCTGCAACCTTTGCGAGCCACCTCACCCAGCGAGGGATCAGCCATCACAGCAAGCAATTAGAGCAAACCACCCTCCGGCGAGGAAACTTGGACAGGCAGACCAAAGGACAGCTGTAATGCAGTACAGGAAGTCTGTATGAGTAATGGTGAGCCTAAGCCCCAGCACATTTACATGTCAGGTTAGGAAATCCCCAGCCAGCAAGCTCAGCAGCAGGATCCCCTTGATGCAGGCTGTGCTCACATCAGGCTTTGTGGCCTGCAGTAAGGGCACATTTAAGTTCGGGAAACAATACAAACAGGAGAGAAAAGGGATGCAGAGGAGCACAGGCGGTCGAGCAAGCCCTGCACACCCATCGTCCAGCCACACAGCACTCCTTCAGGGACATCACTTTTAAAAATGTACGACAATCCACCTCTGACTCCCCACTCCCTGCCCAAGTCTGCCTTTATACGTGACTGAAAAGTGAACGCAGAGATGCCATCAAAGGCGTGCAGTTTCTGCCGTGGCAGCGCCTGGAGCAGCCGCAGAGCTGGAAGAGGAAGTGCAACAGCCAGGCTGCAGCTGCCGGAGCTGCTCAGCTGTCTGCCCACTCCCTCCCACTAACAGGGTGTGATGCTCAGAAATAGTCACCAGCATCTCTGGGAGGTAAGAGGATCGAGTGGACATGCGCCCCTCACCACAGCAGGACAGTGAGATTGCCTGCTCAGGAGCACCTCTGGCAGCCCGGCTCCTTCCAGATGTGCACAAAGCCCATGCTGGGAGCCACCAGCTGCAGATGGGCAGCATCCCTCAGCAGAGCTCGAATCCTCAGCAGTTGTCCTACAAGCCATGAGCACAGGAGTGATCAGGCCTCCTTGCCTTCTGGTCAAGCCCGAGTTTGACAAATTCGTCAACACAGCACTTCTACAGGGCAAGCATTTGCACCACCAGGAATACTAGCAGAGAGTTAACAGAAGAGAAGATACCTTGGAAGATGCCAAGGTTAAGTAAGGACCCAAAATTACCCCCTCACACACAACAATATTGTAGAAATTATCACTAATTTATCATTAATTCTTCCTCCCTCCTCAGACTGAAGATCTGTATGAAAAGATACTGGAGGATGCTGGAGGTCCAGTACCAGCCCAGGTGAGTTTATCTGCCTAAAGGGAATTAATTAATATCCTAGTAACATCCAGGATCCAGTGTGACAGGTATGTGCACTAACAGTCAGTAATCACAGATAGTGGGAACAGGAGGCAAAAGAAGGCAGCAAGCTTCCATTATCGTTCAGCATCCCTCCCACTGGCAGCCAGCAGAGACTTATGGCTTATCTTCTTTCTCCAGGTGAGAAATTATTTCTCCTTCCCACCTTACCCAGCTGCAACATAACCAATTGCCTGATGACTGCTTTGGCAGAGGAAAACCTCCTGCTGCCTGTGTTCTTGTAAATGAGATTGTATTTGTTTATTGCTTAATTGTTAATGCTGATTCATCCCAAAATTAGAAGTCTTGCCACCACAACTCTTCTACAACATAATAATCCAAACCCTGCCTGTCAGGTTAATTACAGTTAAATGGAAAAATCATTAAACCGCTGCAGAGCAGCGCACCATCCAGGAGGGCCACCAGGCCAAGCGGCACAGCAGCTCCCTCTCGCCAGCAGCACAGAGCGGGTGCCAGCAGGGCCAGGAGGGCACCAACGTGTGCTGCCACAGGGTGTCCTGACGGGGAGCAGGGACACAAATGCACGCCACCACTAGCAGAGACAGCTGCACCCCCGGTCACGTCAGTCAGATGAAGAGAAGATGCGAGGAACAAAGGAGCCTGGATAGGGCAGGCCTACCTGACGCAGGCGAGCGGGATGTGAAGCCCAGACAAGGGCTCAGCCAAGAACTCAAATGAGATGCTGAGGAGCTTCAGGCCAGGGCTGGTCCATGAAGACGACTAAGGCAAGGACCTGGAGGTGGGCTGGGAACAAGCTTGAGAAGAGGCAAGGGCTGGAGCAATTACCTGCCTCTCGGGCCACTGACAGAGCCCACAGTTCCCCAGGTCACTAGTGCCAACCAGCCAACAAGTCCTCTCCACAAAACCAATCCTCCCCACCAATGGTCCATAGAGAGGACAATGTTTGATTACGACTGCCTGCTGATCACTCAAGTGGAAGAAGTCTGTGCAGTGGATGTAGGAGCCGAGCCCCTGGCATAACAGCCCTCTCCTCTCCCCACACATCAAAAAAGACATTATAATCCTGCACCTCGTTTTGTCACAGCATACTTCCTTCACGCAGCAGAAGCACGTGCTGAAGCAAGGTTCTACCTGTTTGGGGTTTTTTTACCAAATAAGTAAAAAAAAAAAAAAAAAAAAAAAAAAAGGTGTAGTAAGGCACAAAGGCCAGATAAAGTGCCATGAGAGAGGCAAATCAGCTGCCAGAGAGAAGTGATTCCTGCCTTGCTTCTGTTAGAGCTGCTATGAAACCAAATAAACATCTTAAAATAAAATTTTCACATCCCTTATTGCCAGACCCTTGCAGAAGGTCAGACCCCTGGGCTGAGTTGTCAGCATCAGAACTGCATTTCACAGACATCAGAAATTATTAAGAGGAGTGAAGTCCTGGCAATCTCCCAGAAGAGCACGCAGAACTGGCTGGGTACCTTGTGTGTGCCTCATCTACACAGAGATGCTTTCCAACAAACACACTGCAAACTGCAGATGCTCAGACATTTATGAGGAGCCCCACAGAGAAGCATACTGGAGAACTTACATTTCTGTCCTTGGGGCAGGGTTTAACTGCACAACAAGTAAAGCACAGCCTCAGAGGAGAAAAAAAAAAAAGAAAAAAAAAGAAAAAAAAAAGAAAAAAAGAAAAAAAAAAGAAGAAGAACCACAAATACACATCCGTTTTGCACAACGAGCAAGGCAGCATCAAGCCAAGAAGCAGCTGTGAAACCGCGTAGTCAGAACCTGTAGCCCATACCCAAGTCAAATTTGGGCTGTGTAAGTAACTTAAATGCTATCCTGCCTTCTGAGAGCCTGGCTTTGCAACCCTTTTGTCCTGCTACTGAGACCCAGATGGACAGCTGAACAATTCTACAAGGACACAGGAATACTTGATGAACCTGCCATTACTACAAAGTAAACTGTTGCATTTATACATAATTTTTTGACATGGCTGATGCTTCTAGTATACCACCTCTGCTACAAAATAGAACCTTCTTATAAATAAATTATAATAAAAAATAAAATCAAAGACATGAACATAGTCTGAGCTACAGGAATTCCATGAATTGCATTCATTTTCAGGGGACATAGCTTTGCTTGGTTTTGATGCCGTCAGCTTAAGAAGCTATCGTTGACCCTTACTCAATTCAATTGCTTCACAATACTGCAGGAGAGATACTTCAGACACCAACCACTGCTGAAGCTAAAGGAGCAGAAGGCAGCAGTTTCCAGTAGCAGTAGCGCTCTACCAGCTACTAGGAAGACAGTTAACTCTATCCCAGCTGAAACCAGGACACAGGGGAAATACAAGTCCTTCCACTTTCATTAAAGACCCATTCCCCTTTATTAAAGCAAATTCTAGGACAAGCCTAGGGCTACTGCAGACCGCTGCAATTAATTCCAGTTACACACATATGCTGGGCAGCTTGTGCTTAGGCAAAAGAACGATCATCATCTCAGAGCAACAGGTCTTTGCAAACACTGGAGAAATTCAACGGCACCACAGAAGACACAGAAACCCAAACAGCATCCTTTCTGCAGAAGAGAGGCTCAGCGGCCAAGAAAGCAGAGAGCAGTGAAGGCACTCAGGTGGTGCCTTCGGCAGGGATTTGGGGATCATGCGATCACCACTGCTAGACCTTAACCTCTGCTACCCAGAACAGTGTTACAGCCCTCAAGGGCAGCAACTGGAAATCCAGTTACTGATTGCTATCTTGGCCATACGCCTGGGGAAACACACACCTGAGTTGTGACTTTATCAGGATATGCTAGCGAAGAAATCCCCCACTATCACACTGTCTTCCCGTGAACAGAGCTAGAAACTTGCCTAGCAAGTTCAGGCAGGACCTCCTGTTTCCCACGCTTCACCAGGACACAGTGCAGTAACAGAAACACAGCCAACCCACACAACAGCCATGGTTCAAGCAGGAGCTACACCATGGCCATGAAGAAAGGTTACCTGTGCAAATTATGGCTAATCCAATCTCTCTCACCCAGCAGCAGCCTCACCCAGGCAATACCCCAGCAGGATCCTTTTTCCACACCTACCAGCTTCACAAAAGTTTCTCACCACTTTCCCCAGACAAGGTACTGCAAGCGTGAACAACATTTCCATTTCAAACCCAACTTGCTTGAGAAAAACTCAACTTCCTCGATCCCCCTCCCCAAACCAGAGCTGAAGAACTGCTTGTTTTCAGTGACCAACACCAAAGTAGCTTCTCCCAAGGCTTTTTTTAAGGGGGTAGTTTTTGCAGCTCATCTGCTCTGAACCTGTACACCTACTTTTTGACACAAACATACATCTAATGGTCTCCTGGTAACCAGCTATAAAAAATTTCATTAGAACTACTGATAACACCAGCAGCTAAATTCAGTTTGGAGAAAAATAAGAAATATTAACTACAGAGAAGAGAGGCAGGATATATCTGGACATTTGGAGGGGTTTGTTGGGGGGTTTTTGTTTGGGGTTTTTTTGTAGTGGTTTTTTTTTTTTTCAATGCTAGAGTTTGCTTTCATGAAACCTAAAAGAATGCAAGCAAAGTGTGTGGGGGGGGAAGTCAAAGATGCCCAAGGACCAGCGAGAACCAAAGCCCTCTAAGAGATGGCTCCTTAGGAACAAGCCCTGCTATTACCTGGCAGGAGCTGAGAGGGGCTAAAAGGAGCAACACTGACAAGGGGAGGTGGTTTCTTGGAGTGTATCGTTAGCCAGGCATTTGGTCAAGGGAAAAGGTGTGCAGATCGGGTGTTCTGGGCATGCCTGCAAGGTGTTCTTTAGGCTGCTGATCTAAGAAACACTTTATAACAATAGCAAGATTGCAACACACAGCATTAAAATGCGCAATAGCCTGTGGGGCAATCTCAGATGGGGAGAAGGAGGACATGATTACCTTCTTGCCCAGCCTGAGTGTTTCTTTAGAAAAGCAGCCAGTGATAGAAAAATCTAGCCACGAAAACCCCACCACCAGCACAGCCTATGGTTACTGAAATCCTCGCAGGTGAGCTTAGGGCAGAAAGGGTGGGCCAGGCTCTCCAAAAGTCATCGTCACCACCCCGCAACCCCCGGGTGCCAGCTGGCCAAGAACAGCACGTGTTGGGGCTGCACGCTTAGGGGACAGGGGGGGCTGGCAATGCGCTTGCAGCTGCTCCCTCCACTGGCTGGGAGCCCTGTGTAGTGATTAATCACACCCCAGGTTTGTTTTCTTCCAGATCAGAGAGTTACGGCAACCACGGGAGATCCACATGGTGGAAGCTGCGAAGAAAGACCCGAGACCTCCTGACAGCAGTGATTGGTTTTATCCACTCAGCTGCCGATCAGACCACCGCCAAGGTGCTGAGAAGGCTGAGTGCTGCCCGATGGGCCGTCTAAGTCTCCGCTTAAAACCCTGCCAACAGTGGAGCTGAGCCATGAGCAGAAGCAGCTGTGATAGAGCCAGCCCTTTCCTGCCCCTGCTCCTGCAACCTCAGAGGCAGTCACCCCACTACCGCACCGACCTGCTTCGGTGCATGCGTGGCGGGACGTGACATTCATGCCTGAGAACGCTTCACAGATGTGAAAAACTGGCACCATTGAGATGATGCTTAAGCACAAAATTAAGCATTTGAAATATTACCTGCAGGGTTTTACTTGCTGTCCTCACCCAGCGAAAAACCTCAGCTCGGAGGTTGCGAAGGAATAGTGGGGGGAAAAAGGCATTTCTGCAATACTTCAAAAAAAGTCAGGCTTCCAGAGTGTCTGCATGGAGACAGATGGGAAAAATCAAGCCAAATTAATGGCAGGTATGAATTTTAAAAGTATAAGTTAATATTCATTTATGACCTTGGTACACCCTCACATCTGTAGCTACAGCAAGCCCAAATTTCCTTCATTTCCATTCACTGCCAGCATGAACTAAACTACATTTAATTAAGAGTGTCCACACTGAAACTTGACACCATTTCTGACATCAAATTTTACAACCAATCCTTAATTAACCTTTCCGAATTTTTCTCCTTGGATTGCAAGTATATGATCATCTATCCATCTAATTAAACAATCAATTAATATCTAATAAAATATTTATCCAGTTGCACTCCCCTAATAACAAGGAAAACGTAACCTTAGAACACGTAGTTCACTGAAATGCATCACTGTTGTCCATCTGAAAGAGCTGGGTGTTTTGCAAAGTGACGTTTCCAAAATTGAGAGCAGAAAGGCAGAAGGGAGCTATGCCACACTTGAAAATTAATTTCATTTTTACCCCAGGTGCAGACTTGAAGGAGTTCCCCTCGATTTTTAAAAATGCACTTCTAACCACATTTGAAACTGGTGAGCCGCATCCACAGGACCTAAAATATTCCCTGTCAGCACCCATGCTACGTTATAAAAGAATAAAATAGAAGACAGCAAGTAGTGACTGCTCTGAAAACAAGCAGATAAATCTAAAGAAAATGAGATTCCTTCCATGCAGCTCCCCCACCTCTCTGCACTTTTCAGATCCCTCTGTTAAAAGCAGGCAGCCTTGCCGATGGTTCGGCATAGTTAGCACAGCAGCGGTCCATGGACACAACACATGGAGCCACCGCTCAACGCCAAGTCTCCACCACCTTTTCAGACTCCTCAATCCATAGGTGAGCTCTCATTTTGACAGATTCCAGACAGCTGTTCTCAAACACAAGTTAAATGAAATTTGAAGAGCCTGAAAATGCCAACGATCCCTCAGTCCCCACTTTGTATCATGAGCAGAAAGCCTGACTAACCCATCGCACAGATCATTCTTGAATTTAAGTGTCCTTCCAGCATCGCTCTTCCTTCTTTTCCAGCTGGGCACTCTCGCATCTCTCAAAATACCCTTTCTTGTTACAGGCACAAGCAACATCTATTTCTATCGATCCTATTTTTGCCTTTGGGAATCGCCCTGCCGCCAATACTAAAATACATCCTTGGGACTATTTCCTTCATCTCTGCTCCTGATTCCTTCAGCCTGAATCCCATCTCTGTTCCACTAAAACCTGCCACTGCAGTCTTTGTTGGAGGTAACTCACAGCATGTCACTTACTGGAGCAGAGGTTCCCCTCTATGATGTGTTTCATTCAGAAAGGTGCAAGGCAGCTTCCTAAGCAGAGTTACAGACTCCATCAAATACATGCTATCAAGCTCTGGAAGGAATTTGTTAAGGCACAACCAGTCACTCTTTTATGATCTTCCCAGGAAAGCTCTGCTCTTTCATGGACACAAGCATTTGTGAAAAGCGGAACTTCAAGATTGCAAGAACCGCTGTTAATAGGAAACAAACTTCAAATTCAGTGACACAGTTATCTGGATGAGAGCAAAATCCATCCAGCACCTTCCAGACTCTCATAAAACACATACAGTATTTCAGTCAGACTCACCCATGAAAAATCAGCACAAGAGGAGCCAGAACACGACGTTTCCACCTCTGCTCCGTTTCTGCTAATGGACCTCACTTACAAAGTGCCCGACTCCCCAGCAATTCTTTACACTGAATCTCTGCTGGAGAAATAAGAGCTGTGTGCAGTATCAATATAAATGTATAAAAAAAATGTAAACAAAACTATATATAGTTTGATCCCAACAATTATAATCTTGTACATCCAAACCTCTTATTTCCTTAAGGCCCCTTGCAAGCACAAAGAATGGCAGGATTACAGCCGAGTCATAGGGATAAGCAAGAAATAACAGTGATTATCCATCCCTGGACCAAAGTAAAATCTTTAAGTTATGCAGAACTATACCTTGGGGAAAGGAGAAAAAAACCAAAACCCAACCAAATAAACAAACATAACATCCCAACTTAGCTAACAAAGGATCACACTCAAATTTTCAGTCTTGCTAGGCAATGCAACTCATGGCATGAAGGTATCTTCTCTGTGCAGAGAAAATTTTTATTTATTTATTTAAAATACAAACTAATTGCTTTCAAGATGCTCTGTGCCCAAGCTGCTCTGTTCAGAAGGCACAGGGAGCTCTACACTACCCCTCCGCTTGCAGCATTTCCTGAGGATTCTGTCCTACAAACAAATTTAGAAGAAACAAAAAACTCATTTCTCTGGTATTGTGAGTTAAATGTTATTTCAAGATAAAAAGCAGCTCCTTGATATGAGTCATCTGCAGGGGGAAACCATGACCACAGATCTCTTTTAGTACCCAGGAGATCCATTTTAGAAAGTAGCTATCATTGCTGCAAGATTGTCACAGCAATTCCTATTGTCATCCCATCCCATTAGGTGTCAACACACTCTTCCCACAGACTAGGGTCTCTGCTGGCACACGCAGGGTATTTGCAGAAAATCCAGTGAACACAGCCAGGCTGATTTGAACCCCTTTGATTTTCTAAACAGCAAATGCTGTATTACAAAGATACAAAGGGCAAGCCATAATGCATATTAAAAACATTAATCACTGCTGTCAACAACTTCTATTTTTCTGCAAAATTTTACAGTTGAAAATGCAAACTGCTCCATCTATTGTAAGTGGGAATGGATGCAATATTTATGAAGGGAGCACTAGCTTGTTTCCAGTTTCTCTCACCCCCAGGAATCCCAGGCATGAGCCCAGGCTCCGTGAACAACACGCCTGCCAGTACCGCGGGAGCTGCTGAACGAAGATCAGTATGCAACGTACAGACAGACAGACTGGTATCTTGTGCTGGATGCGTTTATGTTCTCTGCTTCCTCCAGCAGCTCAGAGGTACGTACGTACCAGCAAGCGGCTTCGCTCAGTTAATTTTCAGTAGCTGCCAGTTCCCAGAGGAAACACCCATCAGGAGCACATAGAAATGTCAGCACAGTCTGGCAAAGAGCTCTCTTCTTCTGCCTGTACAGATGTACCATTCCCAGGCAAAGGCATCTGGGGCACAGGAGTAAATGCAAAAAAGCAGAGGCCTCCCTGTCCTTCAGCATCCTGTTGGTAAAAGGGGGGATGTTCTGGGCAATGTTTCTTTTTTAAATAAAGATCTCACAAACTGACCTTTTTTGAGCTATTAGAAGAAGAATAAGCAAGATACTGTGTTGCAGCTTTCTGCGCAACCTTTGTTTGTGAACAGAGGTTGTGGTAACTTGTGAGCAACAGATCATGAGCAAATATTTAAAATCATCAGATGACTTGCTGGCAGAGCTGTAAGTTCAGAGACACCCCAAGCCAAGCACCCAAGGCAGAAGCTCAGCAGGCAGCTTCCAAATGCTCCTGAGGGACCAGCAAACCCGAGCTAAGCAAAGGCATGACTTGGGACCTGCTGAGACAAAAAACTAGAGGACAGACCTCCTACGTTGCACAGAGGTGCTCAGCCACGCAGCCCTGTTAGTAGTTTCGCAGATGAGCTCCTAGCAGCTCATGGGACCAACTTAGATTTCCTACCCAAGATCTGCAGGTGAACCCGCTGCCATACACACACTCCACTTGAAAGGACCTTTACCAACCCTGGCACCAGTGAACACACCAAGAAGCACATATGCAGTCTACTCCTACACGTTGGGAAGCACACGTACACTAGTACATGCACTTCCTGTTGCTTCCCAGTGTCCTGCAAGCTAAGGGATTTATCTTGCAGAGCTGAAATCATAACAACAGGTAGGAATGGGCTTAAGTGCTGCCTTAAAACAGCTAAGTCACTTGTTCGCAGACCCAGTTCTGGACCCTCCTTTTTATCATCGTTCACCTCATTACTCCAGGAATCAGAAGGAAAACTTGCCTGCGAGTGGAATAAGCAGACGTGCATTTGCATCAGTACCATCAGCAAACCTTAGGGAGAGGTTTTACAGAGGAAGCTTTGGGTTCACAATTCGCTAAAGGCTGAACTGCAGTGCACGTTTCAGAAAGGCAACAGACCTTGACTTTTATCTAAAAGCAAGTGGCTCAAATATGTAAGTTTTTCCAAGGTTTTTAATCACAGAAGTGATGAGAGCATCTGCTAACAATGATTCCTGCTGGCTAGACACCTAGGAGCACTTTACACTGAAAGCATCTCATTTCATCTTCTAGTTTTTTTAATCAGCACAATTATAATTACAAGTCCATTCAAAGGAACCACTTATATTTCACACTTCATAGACAAGTTACCAGTCAAGCAGCACAGACTTCAAGCACATCTGAAGTCACCAGGAATTTTAGTCAATCTGTATGTAATCCCAAGGAAAATGTTCTCCAAACACAAAGATCTCCAGCAGTTGGGCCACTTTACAGTCAAAAACAAAGCCCTTCATCAGTGAGGCAGTTACAGCAAAAGCTGTAATATGTAGGTCAGCAATGTAAGAAGGGCTATGTTTAAGACAAAGTATCAGATTGATTCATAATGCTCTTTGATTGCTAATCCTGTGCAGAATTGTGATTTAGATCACTCTAGCAAAATCTGAGGGCTATGGAAAACATCCATGCATTTCATAAAAGATGACCAAAATGATTTTGTCAGATCTTTTATCATGATCTTTATGAATGTCGAGTTGAGAACAGGAAATGACATTTTCACCAAGGGCTGCACGTGCCACTGAGCCTCTCCTGTGGAAAGGGAGGAGGACCACGACTCTGCTGCATCGTTTCTGCCCTTTCAAAAGCTGCCAATGCAACAGATCAAGCAGGTCAGGAGAAGCACAGGAGGTGGAAGAATTTGAGTTCTAACATTTCCTCTGTGCCAGCCAGCCTGAGAGCAAAGGGCAGGACAACCTGATGTGGACTTCAGCCTGCATCCGTTATCATCGTCCGCTTCCTCCAGCCTGGAGCAACGCAGAAGCAAGGAGAGACATGTGCTTCCCTAGTGTCTGTGGTTAAGATGCCGGCGCGGGCAGCGTCATGCACACACTATCTTCGGCAAAGAGCTGCCCTTCAGTGGGTCACCTATGCTCTGACAGAGGCAGGCAGGGAAATAAGCCTCTCAATATACAGTAATCTGCTTCTGCAGCCGAGTTCCTCTTGCACCATGGTCTCAAGGACAGAGTTAAAGACAAGAAACATTACTGGCTGCGCCTGCTTTGCCATTCATTAGACCACCCCTGGCCATCTCATAGTGGCACCTCTCATTCCGCCCATGCATTTCCAGCTTCTGCGACACAGGCATCTGCCAGCAATTGCTTCAAATCAAGATTTAAGTACTTGCCTATTTTGTCCCTAGAAAACTAGGTCTTGGTGAACGACGATGCACCTCCATTTCTGCAGTTTGGTTTTAACCAGGTTACAGAATATTTGTGAACAGTAGCCACCAGAGCAAGCAGCCTGCTTATCAAAGCCTCATCAACAAACATTTGTTTGCGCAGGAATTGCGTAGAGACGATCATGTATTCCTCCTGTTTTCTGAAATTTAACCTCACATTGGCTGTCAGCAAGAGATGCATACACGCCCAGCTGAGCACTGCAGCACCACCGATAACGTGGCAGCTCACTGCACAGGGTGTCAATCACCGTTTCAGGCCAGTCACTGCTTTTGCCAGAGGCACACGTTTAGGCAGAGGACCCCACGATATACCCACAAAGCCCACACTAAGTCACTGCTGCTGCGTACGAACGCAGCCCAAAACAGAGCTCCTTCCACAGTATTTTGCCCACCGAAGGGAAGCGACCATAAAACTAAGGAAAGAAAGCCAGTGGATAGATTTATCTGGAGCCAAGATGCAGCCCCTCAAGGCTGTCCTATCCCCAACACCCACGGCGGCTGCGCCAGAGCTCCCCAAGCACACACACCTCGGCACCACGGAGCTGCTCGTCTCTGCAGCACCCTCACCTCCAGCAGCAGCAAACCGATTTTGAAATCGTTTTTTTTTCTGGCTATGCCAGAAGAAAATGGATGATTTGTCTAGAATCAGCACTTGCATCACCTCCAAAGCAGCGGCTTATGCTGAGGCAAGGCGATGGGCTGCCCATGGCAGAGGAGACCTGGAAAAAGGCAGCCTGCCCTCGGAGGTCCCTGTGCCTGCTGACTCCAGCCCCCACAAAGCCCTCACCCTCCAACAGCAAAAGCTGCAGCTAATAGGAAAGGTTTGTCTCATTAGATGCTCTTGGCCTCTGTCCCAGGGGCCTTCTGGGGAAGATTTTTCCTGGGAATATTACTCCTCCCAGGGAACATTCAGCATCACTCAAGACTATACGAACTCCTCAGTTACTCAAAGCTTCACTTAAACCTTCCTTGACACTGTGACCCAGGCAAAAGGGCACAGTTATGAAGTGCAAGGCATGTGTACTTGTTACCTTAGCTCATCCTGGACCCCAGCAGATGAGGACAGCTCTCCAAGACGCGCGACTAAGGGCAATAACCAGGTTTTGCAGCAAAAGCTGGGGACAGAAAGCTGCCTTCTTCCCACTTGGTAACACGCTTTAGGTAAGCCTGTCCCATGCTGCTGGGGTCTCCTTCCACTGACTCCCTTCCGAGAGCAGGAGGATGGCGCAGGCGTGCATCACGGTGCTCCCACACATTTAAGGTTATCCCAGCTCAGGAAAATCATTCTGCAATCCTTTGTGTAAGCAGGGTTATAAAATCCCGTTAGATTAGCTACCAACCTTTTAGGCAAGTGCAGTCCAGTGAGCATGCTGCTAAGGGAGGAGTTGTACATTGCAGGTTAGATTCATTCCTCACACATTAACAGGCAGCTCTGGTTTCTCACTCCCTCACAGCCAAGAAAATTTCCTGCTACACCCAGCTGCCCCACAACGGCACCTTTTCCCTCTCAGATTATCTTTGTTTTGACGCTGTCAGTGATTAGATCCAGTTGCAGCATGCAGTTATGGAAACATCATCAAGCGTCAGCAGTTTCCATTCCTTCAACTCCCTGGGTCCCCTTCCACCGCCCCGATTTGCGGGGGGCTCGTAAATACAGCAACTGAGATTTGCCCCGAAAGAAAACACGAGTGCATGGCAACACAGAAAACATGTTAAACATTATTCTTCCTCTCTGCAGTCTGACCTGCTCTGAGCTATTAAAACCGAATCTAGCTACTTCTAAAATTACTCGCAGCGTATACCCCTTGCCACAACTCGTTGGTCCGTGCGGACTGACCCGCGCCAGCAAGGATCAGTTACGTTCAGACGAGAGTAAGCACAAATACGAAGAGAGGAAGGCGCTGGAGGCACAGGGTACGTTCTTCGTTGGCATTATCTGCCACGGATGCCCCCGCCCGACCTCCCTCGGTGCCGGCACGGGGCAGGCTCCGCGGCCAGGATCAACCGGGTTTTCTGCCGGCGAAGCCCCGCCGAGCGCCGCCGGGACCGGGACCGGGACCGGGACCGGGGCCGGGACCGGGGCCGGGACCGGGACCGGGGCCGGGGCCGAGGCCGGGGCCCCGCCGCTTCCCGCCCCTGCCCCGGGAGAGCAGCCCGGGCAGCGGCCGGGGCGCGGGGGCGGTGTCCGGCCGAGGCAGGGGGGACAAGCAAGCCCGGGCAGTCACAGCCATGAACAGCTACCGCTTAAGAGTTTATCTTTACGGGGTTATACGGATAAAAAATAAAAATAATCATACGAGAAATTAATAAAGTTACGCCGCAGCTGAACTGGCACTTGTCAATCAAGGCAGCGCCCCGCGCCGCTCACTCGAGACCGCCCGCCGCTCGCAGGTCTGCCCCCGCGCCGGAGCCGCACCCGTCCCGGCCGCGCCGAGAACCCCGAGCGGCCGCGGGGCCGGGCTGGGGGCGGCGCGGCCCTTCCCGCCCTCCCGCGGCACCTGCGCTCCGGCCCCGGCCCCGCCGCCGCCGCCGCCGCCTCCGCCTCCCGCTCCGTCACTCACCGCCGTCCGCCTTTGTTGCCGCCGCGACCGAGGCATTTAAGCCTCGCTCCCCCGCGCGGCGCTGCGCCGAGGCGAAGCGAGGCAAAGCGAGGCGGGGCGGGGGGGGCCGGGGCCGCGGCCGCCGCCGCGGGGGGGGGAGGCGCCGCCAGCCCGGCTGCCTCCGGCGGGGCCGTGGCAAGCGCCCCCCGCGCCCCCGCCGCCCCCCGGCGGGCGCTCCCCGCAGCCGCCGCCCCGCGAAAGGAGCGAGGTGAGGGGTGTTAGGCGGTGAACGGTACCGGGGGGGCTGGCACCGGTCAGAAGCTCAGGGCGGCTGCTTTCCAGGAAAGAACCAGGCATTCAGAGCAGGGCAGCGGCGCCGCAGCATCCTCCTCCTCGTCCTCCCGCCATGGCAGAGCTGCGGAGGAGAGCAACGGCTGCCCGTGACCAGCAGCCCCCGAGCCTTCCCGCGGGGTGCCTCCTCGCCCGCACCTACCTCCCCATCCCCCGCCGTAACGGAGGCGTCCTTGCCCCGGGAAGCCGTTAACGAGGCTGCAGCGCGACCTGTGCCACCGTTGTGATCGGTGACACTGTTCTGACGGAGGAGCGTGCCAGGGGAGAGGGTCTTGCTCAGTTGTCGCACTTGCCTGGGAGAAAGTTTCCCCATCCCCAGCAGAAATCCTTGGGCGGGAGCACACATAGACCTTCCCTGCCCGCCTGCCTTCGGGGAGGTTTTTTCTGGAAACACACAAAAAGCGATCGTACCCCTATTATAAACACCAAGACTGGCTCCAGCAAAGCTGCCATCTATCTCGATCACTACAGCCTTCTTCTGAATATACGATGCAGATGTATCAATACTTCATTAGCAAGGCGCAGGCAGCTTCCCCCAGCACCTTATTTCACTGCCACCCCCAGGAGAGCCATCTGGCCCACGGCTCCGTCGGGCCCAGCCCCAGCACCCGTGCGTGCCGGTGGTGCAGGACACGTGCCTGAGGGCCTCCCACAGCACCAAAAATGGGGCTCACGGCTACTTTCCGGCTTAAACTAGTTTCAGGCTTTTAACCTCTTCCAGCCTTTTGTATTTCTTTGTTGAACATGCAAGCACGAGCAGGGATCAGTGCGTGCAAATACATTTTGCCAAGTTACGTACTAATTAGGCTCCAGGCAAGCTAACATGATTAGTGTTATCATACAAGCTTGAAGTCTGGAACAGAGAGACCCTGACCACACAAGCCAAAACAAGGGTCCTGCTTAAATTGGCACCATTCCCCATTGGGGGGCAATTGGGGCTGCAGGACACGGTACACTGTACCTACCCTGGCTGCTGCGCTTCCACTGCTCAACTGGAAAGAACAAGCAAACTGTTTCTGGGGTGTATCCATGGTTTTCGACCTTGAAAGGAGTCAGCTTCTGGTCTGGGGTTGCATCCTACAAGTTTGTGTGCAAATTTGGCATCTCACTCTGCATCACTCCCACCTTGGCAGCAGCTGATGTTCCCTGCATGTGGACCTCTCCACTCCCACAGGAGTAAGGTCTTCCCAAGGGCTCTCTGACATCAGAGATGAAACATCTGCAAGGACACATGAAGTATTTTGAAATAAACCGCCAGAAAATTGAAATAAACCCCCAGAAAAGAATTAACCTGCAGCGCTATTACAGAATGCAGGTTCACATTGCAATACTGTGCTCTCCCCAGGTGCTCCCATTAAGGCTGGTACCAGTCTGAGCCAGGCACCTGGGGGAGAATTGAAGGGGGAGACATGGCTTTCGTGTGCGATGCAGCCAAGTGCTGGTGCCTCTCCCTGGCTGCAGAGGGGCTGGATAGGGTGCCTCCTGCAAGCAGGTTGATGCACTGCTCAGGAGCATCAGGGAAGCAGAGCCTGCTTGCCTGGGCAAGGCTGGGGCATGGGGCTCAGATCCTGGCCGGGTTTCCATAGAGCACCCCGTGCCTGTCCTGCTTTTGGCTGCGATAGAGTTAATTTTCTTCCTAGTAGCTGGTA
The DNA here is from genome assembly GCF_964188355.1 of Buteo buteo. Taxonomy (NCBI): domain Eukaryota; kingdom Metazoa; phylum Chordata; class Aves; order Accipitriformes; family Accipitridae; genus Buteo; species Buteo buteo. Next base: position 27,345,627 of record NC_134177.1, read on the forward strand.
TAGTGTTATGTTTTGGATTTAGTAAGAGAAGAATGTTGATAACAGACTGATGTTTTCAGTTAGTATAAACACGACTTAGCAACAAGTCAAGGATTTTTCAGCTTCTCATGCCCAACCAACAAGGCTGGAAAGGCACAAGAAGTTGGGAGGGAACACAGCCAGAACAGCTGACCCAAACTGGCCAAGGAGATATTCCATACCATGTGATGTCATGCCCGGTATATAAACTGGGGGGAGTTGGCTGGGAGGGGCAGATTGCTGCTCGGGAACTAACTGGGCATCAGTCAGCAAGTGGTGAGCAATTGCATTGTGCATCACTTGTTTTGTATATTCCAATTCTTGTATTATTATTGTCATTTTATTATTATTATCATTATCATTATTATCTTCCTTTCTGTCCTATTAAAGTGTCTTTATCTCAACCCACAAGTTTTACTTTTTTTCGATTCTCCTCCCCATCCCACTGGGTGGGGGGGAGTGAGTGAGCGGCTGCGTGGTGCCTAGTTGCCAGCTGGGGTTAAACCACAACAGTGCCCTTCAGGACCCTTGGCCGAGAGCGCTATTGTTGGAGCATGAGCACTGGAGCTAGGGTTTCACAGCAGGCAGACACTTTCCTCCATAGGCAAAATGGTTTAGGGCACCTCCCAGCATTTAAAAGCTGGTTAAACCTTACATATACGCTGAACCTGAAGGCAGATGAGTTCCCGCGGCTCTTTTGAGTAGGGACATAAGTGAGATGGGCAGCTGGCCAGCCCACATTTACCACTAATTGTGTTATGTTTATGTGCACGCTTGCTCAGAAAGGTCTTAGCCTAGGCTGAGATCCTTCACTGAGCATCTTCCCAGTCCTTTTGCACTTGGACTGCATGGAGGTAGCTACCTGCTGTCAGTTCAAGGAGCTGGACAAAAGCCTCCTGCCCTCTTCCCCCTCGGGGCCCCCAGGTCAGTAACACACGGGCTCGCTTTCTGCCTCTCCCTCGACCCACTCCCCTCTTGCAGAAGTGCCCTTCTCACGGGTCCTCGGCTCCATCTCAGGTTCCCCTTATGCTGCGCTGCTTGCAGGAAGGTGCGAGCATAACTGAACAAGTTTGCCTGCCCAGATGGTACAGATATCCCCAAAGCACTGTAAGCACATCCCCCCCCTTGCCTGCTGACACTGTTCATCCCTCCCTTCTTGCTGTACCGAGGTTTCAGACCTTGACGGTGCCTGAAGAGGGACCACCCATGGTGGAGGGAAACCTTTCCCTACCTTTGGAAACTCTTACAAAATCTGCAGATAACTGAAAGCAATCTTTGCTGGAGCCCAGGAGCCTCCGCAGGGTGAACCTCACCCCCTTGCCTTGCCATGCCCCTGGTCAGGCAGCAGAGGAGACCACAGCGGGAGCGAGGGAGAGCATCCAAATTCCAGAGGGATGTGCTGAGCTGTACTGGCTTTTTCAGGCTCATGACTCCTACTTTCTGGTGGTGCTTCTTTCTGGAGCACAGAGCCGGTGTCAGCATCTTCGTCCAAGTCATTTTTTCCTACGCTGCAGAAGAACAAGCAGTTACAGGGTATGCGCTGGGAGTCACAGTCACTCCTCTCCATTTGTCACTCTAAAGAGATGGGCAGCCTTAAAAGAGGAACAACTTAAAAAGAAGGCTTTTGCCCTAGCATGCTCGTGTCCTGTCCCAGCCACCTCCCAGGCCAGCTCAGGGATTCTTCTACCACCTCCAGCACCAGCAGCTGCTGGTGCGTGTCCCGGCGTTACTGATTCTCCATCGAGTTCCGCTTCCAGTGCCCTTGGTGGCTTTAGTGGAAAGAAGCAGGCAGGTCTGTAGGTTGCTGGCTGACAGCTTTGACCCCACGGCTATATTTATGGGACTTCTAGTCATGACTGTCTTAGCAGGGAGGGGGCTCACTTACCTGTGCATTGCTGGAAATGTTACAGACGAGCACACAGCTACCCAATGAAGTGATTAATATTTATGCTCTGTGCCTGCTAATATTAGAAGTACAGGAACAATAGATAATGCTTTTATGGGGCTGTTTAAAGGAATCTTCCTCAAAGACTCCCTTAGTGAGAGGCCTATAAAGTGGGTTTGAGTGGCTTTTACATGAAAAAAATATTTTGTCACAGCTTCAATTCCTTAACTCTTTGATTAAAGCTTTAATAACTTTATGACAAAAGTTGCCACCTCCTCAATTGCCTAACCTGGCTTTCCTGGCATTGCAGGCAAATCACACGTGCTGGGCAGACCAGTTGCACAGAAGGCCCACCACACTTGGGACGTGCGTGAATGCCTTCACCCCATGCAATGGCAGAAAATTTCTTCTGAAGCCTCTGGCTTCGGCACAGTGAAACCAACTAAAAAAAAATTGAAATTAAGATGACCCCAAAAATCCATGTTGTCCATTCTTGCTGCCCAAAGCTGCATTCTTGACAAAGGTTTGGCTAACCTGGTCTTAAAAGTATCTATTGATGGAGATGTCCCAACCTGTATCTTTTCAAGGGCTTATTTATCCTGCAGCTGGAAAGTTTCTCTTGATGTCTTTTCAAAAATCTCTATTATTGTAATTTTTCCCCTATCTCCAGTGGGACAACAATTTACTGCCTTACTCTCTGATAGTCGTTTATATACTTAAAGGCTTAACTAGTCCCCGCAGTCTTCCTTCCTCTGGATTAGCAGTGCCAGTTTGCTCAGTCTGCCCTCATAGGTCATCTTTCCAAGTTCCTTGGTCCTTCTTGCTGTTCACATCTTGTTCCTCTCCAGTCAGGCTTTATCTCTGATGTCTGTCCTGAAGCCTACCCTGCCCTGAGCAGAGGGAGAGGGTTGCATGGTATTGTACATGTGCACTTCTGTCCACATTCTCCCTTTCATTTGTTCTTCTCACCAGAGGGTGTTGGTACCACCCCGTGCTCAGCCTGCCATGCGCTGCAGTGATCAAGGCTTTTTCCAGAGAACCAATGCCTGGCCAGTCCCTCGCCAGAGCTCCCCAGGCAGCAGCAGCAGCCAGCCCCCTCCTCAGAGAGGGGTGCTGGGCAGGGCAGAGGGCGATGCCACTCAGCCCCCTTGCCCTCCCAGGCGCGTTCCTCCTCCTGGCCTGTTCAGGATCCTGGATTCTTGCACAGGCAGGATGAGTCTTGTTTTCTGAATTCCCGTGCGTGCACTTTCCAGGCAAAAGTGAAGAAAAACAAGAGTTAGGCCATGGTGTTTCATCCCTTGGCCAGCTCCAGATGGTCTCCTGGGGCTGAGCAAGTCTACCAGAGCCCATGATTCATTATGCCAGCGTCGTGTTTATCTCTTCTTAGTGTCGGGACATTGGTATTCAATGAAAATATGACACATTTAACTGGTAGAGAAATGGGAGACCCCAGGCAGCAACAGCAACAAGAAGGGAGGATGTATAATCCCTGCTGGCACGCGTGCAGCATATACACACAGCAACAATTAGGCAGGTTCAATTGTCTCAGATTGCAGTTGCAGACAACATTACAAATGCAAGTCCACACACAGCCTGAGCTAAAAAGGGCAGATCTGGTTTTTTTGCTGGAAAATTCTGTGTCACTGAGTTGCCGCACATGGAAGAAAGCAAAATCTCACTTGGAGCCAGGATTCTGCCCAGGAATGGGTTAGTGTGAAGCCCAGCAGCCTATGGGCCACATTTTCTTCTCCAATTTCTATCTGCCCAAGCAGAGAGGTTAGGCTGGTACAGCAGCTTGTGAACTTGCATCTTCCTTTCATCCATCCGAGGTGGGAGAGGGGGCTGGATCCTGAGGTGGTACGTAGCTCATTGAGGATGCACCTCTGCTCTGCTGCCTGCTGCTGACCCTGCCGCAGGGCACGGTCCAGGTTTGCCTCTGTACACGGCAGGAAAAGTCAAAGCGTGGGGGAAAGGTATCAATTTAAATACCTGGAATGTATTAAAGGCAACACTCACTCTTCGCTCTGTCCAGACACCGACTTTTACCAGGGTCTGGCAGGGTGCTGGATTTATTGCAAGATCCGGTCCCTAATAAATGGTATGAGCAAAACCCAGTGTGGCAGGTCATGGGAGCTGGGATTTTCCCAGATGTGGTTTTGGTGCGGGTGACTGACCACATCGGTCCTCTGCCTCCAGGGCCCCATGCCATGCCATGAGCGCAGCACAATCCCATGTATACTGTTTTATAATCTCACTGGGCTGTGATTATTATTTTCCAGCAATCCTGTAGGCCCAGCAGTGGGGTGGAGCAGACTATGCACAGACACAGGTAACCCAGCCCTGCTCACTTCCAACCTCTTCCCAGACAGGCGCAGGAGGAGGGTGCTCAAAAGCCAGCTCATGAGGCATGGCAATGCACAGATGAGAAAAATCACACCACGCCCTTTGGTGTTATGTTCCAGCCAAGCTAAAAATAGTGACTATCCAACTGCAGGTAGCATTTGCTTTGTTTTCTTCACATGAGAGAGAAGGTTCAAGTCTGAACAATTAACACCTAGGAGGATTTCTGCAATCTGCATCCTAACACGATTACATATGCTGCTCATGTCTTCAGCTCCTTGCAAGTATAAAATGGCAAAGAAAATGGCATTGAGCGTTATTTAGGTAAGAAAGCAATTCATGTACTTTAAAGCTTAGCAGAACCAGATTATATGAATGACTTCCCCCTCCCCCCCTTATTATCTTGATTATGGTAAAAAAAAAAGAAAAAAGGGTAAGTTAGCCTTCCTAGCTAAGAAAACAGGGAACTCCTTTTCTGCAGAAAAGGATCATGCACGTTACACAACTTCAGCAGGTCCTTGCTATTGCTACAGAACCAGCTGTTCTCCAAAAACCAATCTGTAGACTGGTTAAGTTCAAAATGCAACTGAAATATCTTTAAATTACCTCTTAAACATCTAAAGGAATATCATAATTCTGGAAGAAAGTCCAGTCCCACCTACCCTGCAGGCCATAGACCTACCAGCAGGAGGTAATCAGGTTTTCCCACAGGTAGCTGTTATGAGGAGAAAGGGATGGGGGAGGGCTGGTAATTTTTCACAAACTCATTTCCCAGAGGCAAGGCGTACCGCAGCCCCATCAGTGTCCTGGAGGAGGAGGACGTCTTCCTTGCATGGCGGCCAACAGCCTGGGAGGTCAAGGATGAGCAAGAGGAATTTCTTTGGACAAGAGCTGTGTTCCCCAGCCCAGGCTCATGGACAAGAGACAACTCCTTGCAGAGTTCTGTTTTATTTCTCGTGGATGCTTGTTTTTTCAGGCTAGCAGGAAGAGTGCAGTGCCCTGTAGCCACTGCATGGTCAGTATTCATTCCTTTGGGTCAACAGAGGTCGGTGGCCATCCTTTAAAGATTTCCTGCCTGTAGAAGAGCTGCAGAGACGGGAGGGCAGCTGTTGCACCTGAGACATGACTGTCAGTGGTCCCCAGTCATACTCTGGTTGAAGCTAGCCCCCAAACTTCACTTTCGTTACAGTAATCTGGACTTTGACAAGTACTGATTTTTGCAATCACTCATGCTGCTCCCTGCTCCAGCTAGCCACAATCGGGCAATTGCTGCAGAAGGAGCTGCCTGCAGCCTGCCTGCACCCACCGCTGCCTGCCTCCCTGGCCCAGCCTGGAGGGCAGCCCTTAGTTTGCTTCTGTGCAAAATCAGCTCAAATCTGCCTGACTTTGCATTGAAGTAAGTGAAGAGCTTTCACAGGCTCTGGTCTACCACTGCATGGGGTTTCTAAGTGTTTGGTTTTGTGGGGGCTTTTTTTTTGGCGGGGGGGGGGAGGCAACAGTCTTCCCCAAGAAGGTGAATTGCACAGCCCTGTAGTAACACACCAAACCCCTTGGGTCAAAGATAAAAGCACATCAGGGCACCGTGACCATGTCAGAAGTTTTTTTCTTTTCCAGAGGAATATTCCAAGCCAGAAGCTGCTTTTACAGGCGAGTTTTAATTTTGTTCTCTTGTCCCCCACCATGAAATGCAAACAAACCGCATGGCTCAAAAATTAAATGAGCTTGGTCTGGGGCTGGCTGAGTCATCCTGTTTGATTGTCAGTCTATAGTAACTAGACTGTATGCACTAAACTGTTTCATTACAAGGCACTCCAGACTCAGACCCCTGAAAAAAAGATCAGACACTTCAGCTAATCCTGTCAGCACCTACCATTAGTGATAACATAATGTTTTAATGAAAACCAAGAACTCCAACATGGAAACCACTCAATTTAAAGTGTTTTTCTTGATGGACTTTAATAAAAATATTTTTCTTAAGTTTGTTAGGAAAAAAAAACCAAAACACCCAGCAGAAAACTTAGATAACTGGAAAATAAGTTCAATAAAACATTTCCAGGTCGTTCTCATCAGGACATACAACTCCCCACCACTCCTCAGAGTCCCAGACAAATGCAAGGTGGCTCTATGAGCCTCCTCCGATAGAGGAGATGTTCCAGCCCAGCCCAGAATTAAGAAACAGTGGATCCAGTGTAGCTACTTCATGCTCTGCCTCATGTATGTATGTGCAGAGTTGAAGAATTAGGAGCTTATCTGAGCTGAACTCAACCCAGTAAGTCTAAGAAACCTTTAAAGATACAACAAAACTCAGCACACATTGAATAGAGAAAGGCGACCTCAGCAGAAACCGCCGTTTCCAGGTTCATCTGGACCATAGAGTGTTTTTGTACCCACCACACGATCAATCATAGCATATGGGAGCAGTGCTTTGGGTTGGACCAGAGATTTTGGTTCTGCTTACCAGAGGGCATCACCTCTCCCAGTTCCTTGTCTATAGCAAAGAGTCAGCGGTGAGGTGCCTTGCAAAGTCTTGCATACTTCTGCAGGGTGTTCTTGTGCTGATTGATCGAGTTGTCTGACTCGCTACAGCAGGGCTGAAATTAAAGGATGTATTAGGCGAGAAAAGAAATTAAGAAAAGAAATCATTGCACCTTCCTTTTTTAGTGAACTCATGCAAAGGCAACTGACTTTAAAAGGTCCAAATGTATGCCGTTCCTGCCTGCTTCTACAAACTCTGTGTTACCCTATGACCCGTTCTTTCGTTTAAATCCAGAACGCTGCTTTGAACTTATGAAATTGTAACATTTCTCTCTGAAGCAATCAGCTACATGATGTTGTTCAACGCTGCGCTGGAAAGGGTATGGCTCTTCCACCATCCCTAGCAGGGAGGAAACAGGACATTTTTGCCATGGGTTGCTCACATTAAAAGTTAGCAATTTTCCCTTGGTTCTCCTGGGTATAGTTTAATTATTGTACGTGTACCTGCATCCTTACCACACTTTACACCTTGAGATCCCAAACCAATCTGCAAACTAAATAATTGCATTTTTAGTTGCAAACATAAAAGTTCAGGGACAGATTTTACAGCCCTTACACATGTTGATCCACGCTCGTGTGTGAAGTTCAGCTGCAGTCCCAGTGAGGTATTGCTCAACACAGCAACATGTCACGGATTCTGCATTTTTAAGATTTCCAGAGAACTGATGGGGTAGTGAGAGGTCTTTGGTATCTCATTTCGTGATGGTTCATTGGAAACTCAGGTTTACTCCATTCTGATTCTGGAGCCTGCTATTCAGGGGATTTTAAGATCAACAAATAAAATTCTTTCATATTCAGTCTTGTTGGTGGTTTCCTGAAGAAGTGCAAGAAGGGGTTGTTGGAAGGGTGTTGGAAATGCTCATTACAGCATGTCCTGCACCCATTCTATGCATAAGAGAAGGGGGACTTTGAATCCTCTGTTGAGAAAGTACAGTAGGAAAGGCAAGGTATCCAACAGGACTCAACTATCCAGCATGCTGACTTTTTCATCTACGTCCAAAATAGGACTAAAAGAGCTCACACAGTGCCTACTTCAGCAGTGCCTGGAAAGGCACTTTCCAGGAGCACCGATGCTCCTGACACTTCACTGCACTTGTAGCATCACAGCAGAATTTACTCCAAACAAGCCCTGATGTAAAAAACTGGGGACTGGGACTGAGACTATGCTCACCCTGAGCCCCACAGTCTTGTGTTTTAAAAAAATACCTAGAATTTCTTCTACTAGAAGCATAGCATGGAGGCTGTTGGGACAGCTTGCCAGTCCATTACTCTAATTTAACTTTAAAAGATGCACTTTTGGGGGGCTGATTTCCAAAATACTCCAAGGGGAGAAGTCTGTTGTTGCTCCAGTGACTGGCAACCACACAACTCCAGCATCTCTGACAAGAAACACCACGTGGCTACAGTCGTGCTTGCTGCCCTAGCCTGGTTGTAGGAAAGAAACCTAAGCACGCGAACACCTTCCTAGCTGCCGGTACCCACCATTCCTGCAGGGTTTGCTGCCTGTATGGTGCCAATTAAGAGTGCAAAATAAATGGCAGCAGATTTACACAAGGCAGTAATATCCCCCAAGCCAATGGCTGTTCCTTTTCAGCCTCTGCCAGCAGCGGAGGGAATATAGCGTTTGCCTCAATACCATCTCAACATCGTGGCATCACCAGCCACTTTGGGTCTCGCACCTCCCTGGCCGGTGCCATGGGAGCAGCCAGGCCCTGCCGTTCTCTTACGTCAGCAAGAACAGGCTCCTCTGCTCCAAGGGGCTGCCCCTCCTGCCCACTGCTCCCAGAAAATTCACCAGCGTTGCCACTTATATGACAAGGATAATGAAAGTTTTCACTCTTTAAAATTCACAGCTTGCGTGCTTTTTTAGAGAGCTAGCTGTCCTTCACCATGCTTACGATGGACTTGCCCAATAGCACTAGTTACTGTATGAATGGTGGTTTCTCAGAAAAAAATTGGGAAAGAGAAGGTGACAAAAACAGAAAAGAAAAAAAAGACCAGCACATCCAGACAGATTTTTACCCCCCCGTCAGAAGCGTGGCTCCACTAATGCTATGCAACTGGTACAGCACAGACCCAGCAGATACCCAGTGCTTCCCTTTTGAAACACCAGCAGGTCAACAAATCAAAGTAACTGAAATAAAATATTTGAAATCTAGGTTATACTGGTTACACCCAGGGACCAGGATCCAAAGAAAACCTTCCCTCTTCCCATTGCCCTGCAAAACACAGGCTCTGACAGCTGGGCTACCTGTGCCTCGGCCCTCCCGCACCCCCCCACACTTCCCTTCTTCCCGAAGTGGGTGAGGGAATGGTGCAGGGGAGGATGAGGAGGAATCGGCTGCAGCCAGGTTGTGCTGGCACCGGGAGGGACCATTCCCCATGCTGGTACAGGAAGATTCAAGGTGCAGAGGCGAGCTTTAGCAACTGGCTGTAGGGGAGCACTGCTGAACGCTGTTGATGGTAAACCCTGCTCTGCAGGATGAGCACTAGAACCAGAGCACTTACGGTAAAGCACAGCATCCCTAAAAGCACTGGAACGACTCTGGGGACCACAGCCTGCTGGAAAGCATGCAGCTGAGGCAAGAGATAAGTGATGTTTATACTGCTGAAGGAAAACATATACGGGATTCTTCTCTGGCCTTGGGTTCCCAGATAAATAAGGAGTCAGGGCAAATAAAGATGTCACCGGCTGATAATATATGCACAGGAATTTCCAGACAATGATTTATACTCACTCTGGTTTATTTACTGGTGTGAAAATACAGTAACAAGCAAAGCATTTGGAATGCGGCCCTCCTTCCTCCTAAACACACCTCGCCCATGCCATTTGCTCTAGTTTGCTTTAGAAGTGTTTAAGTGAGGATTTGCAGATGCTTCCCAAGCATTCACACAGCGTCTTCTTAGCAGGTGGCCCTTAACGCCTCGCTACTTTTGTGCGCAATGCTCAGGAAACTCAAGTACAACTTTCCAATTAATACTGAGGTGCAGGAGAAACAAACCCCCAGTTAGTCTGCTAGTGTGGTAGCAAAGGCTGGAGGGCAGAGCACTGATGTGACCAGTTTAGGTGCAAAGCTGCCTTTGCCTACAGCGAGGCTTTTCTAAGCTACCTTATTTATGGCTGGTGCGGTTACCTCTTCAAACTGCCTTGATACAAAGAGGCCTCCAGCCCGCAGCCATGACTGTCCTTTGGTATGGACGATTGCACAACCTGGTTGCCACCCACCTGACCTTAGCTGTACAGCACGACTACCTGTTTGCAGAAGGCCATGCCTGCAAAGCAGTTGCACACCTTGGTTTGAAGAACAACTGTTTGCTCTATGTCCCCTCACTTGTAGCTGCCAGCTCAGCTCTGCTGGACCCACAGCAGGGCAGGGCGAGGATGGGCCTTGCATCCTCTTCGGCAGCTGTTATACAGAGAGGATGCACCTCCTCATACAGAGGAGGGACCACCTGATGCAGAAGGTTGAAACACAACATGGAAAAATCAAAGACACCAGCTCGTCTCGGTGTTGACTTAAAACTATCACCTCCTTTCCAACTTGCTGAGCATGGCAGGAGCCTCCCACCCTGCACATCTCTGGTTGCAATTATCACACTAGAGGCACTGGGTGATTGCTGCTGCTTTCACTGTAACCCCTCCTTGGAAACTGAAAGAGGGATCTTTCTAAAGTTGAAGAAAATGGCAAACATCTTCCACTCCCTGCTCGTCTCCTACCCCACTTCACCCTCCAGCCACTGAAGCATGAATGGTACATCAGAGGAACTTCAGCCTGTTCTTAAACCAGTCTCTGTCTCACCCACTGCTTTCTGCAAGACAGGCCCCAATTACTTTCACCTTAATTTTTCATAGTGCTAACAATAATCCTACTCCTCTACCATCATTGGGATGCGTAGGATCATATTTCTTCATAGTTGCTGTACCTGTATTCTTTCACCAGTTTTTTGGTACTACCTGCTTGGCCCATGTTTTCTTGATATATTTTACTTTTAATGCCATGTCAATGTTTGTCTTTCACGCATTTAACACCTCAATTGTCCCTGTAGGCATTACAGCAGCCTTCTGCTCTCTCATCATGTTTCCCACTTCCTCTAACAAGGGACACTTCAGCCCCCATGCCCACGCTGTCTGGCAAGGTGCCTCTTGTATCTCTGACACTTGCTTTCTTCCTTTACTTGCTCACCATTAGCTTCTCAACCACTTGTGGCTTGATCCTGTCTCCATGCCGTGTAACATTTCCACATGTTGTTTTTATGTGTGCCTTCTCACCATGCCCTTCAGCTGTGAACAGTGCTTTCTGAAGCATTTCTTAAGCTGCAGGCTCTTCAGCAATGCCTCCCCTGCCCCATGCAGCACGGTGCCTCTTGCCCACGCTCTCCCTGCCAGGCTGGCTTCACTGCTTGCTCTTGGCCCATTTCGACCTCAGAATGGCCCCATTTCCATCCAGGCATGGGCAGAATCACTGACACAAAATTTCTGTCAATGACATAGGCCAAATCCCTCTCCAGTGTGAGGCGGTGACTCTCCAGGCTCAGCAGGCGCAGGCACGAGCACTGTCACAGCCAGCTCAGAAGCTCGGCATCCTCTGAGCTCATCCTCTCCTCCCATTTCCCACAGTGGTGCAGCTGATGCACAGGTATGCATGCTTCAGGCCAAGTTCTCTCCTGCTTGTGAGGGCAGCAAAGGCAGCACATCCTTCCCGAGGGGCTTGCGTGGAGACAGCACCAAGGCAGGGAAAGAGATCGTGCTGATCCTATGCCAGCCATCACCACCCATGCTTGTGATCCCTTTAAGATCTGCACAGCAGTTCATCCTGAGTTGGGGGCTGCCATTCGAAGGAAGATGTCCTGCCAGAGAGACAGCTTGCAAGTCCAAAAGGAGGAGGGAGGAGAACAGTGACGTGGATCCAAGTGCTGCAGGAGATGTCAGACTGGGCAGCGCTCCCAGCACCAAGCAGATGCTCCTCACCAACTCTCCTGGAACATCTGCACAAGCACAAGACCCCCAGGGACAAGGTTTCCCCTCAAAAGGTAGTGCTGTGACTAACTTTCTAATTAAAAGAGAGGGGAAGAAGATCTGCCCTTGCAGCCTGCCTGGCTCGGAACGCAGGAAACGCAGCCCTCCCTTGTCCTGCATCCTCCATTACCTTTATCTGCTTAGAAATCCCCTGGGCCAGAGAAGAAAAAATAGATGCTTCCGAACACTTAACACGAGTAAAGCTTAGACCAAGTCTGGCTACTCCAGTCTGCAAGGGTATCCTTAAAAGTGTCCTTCCACCTGCAAAGTCTGCGGACCTGCCGCAGGAGCGGTCTGTCCTTCTGGGTGAGCAACACCCATTCCCTTGATGGCCGGCACACTGAGGTGGGCCAGCCCCAGCCCAGGCTCTGCCCCTCAACGCATTAGTTGATGCAGATGATGCTTTGTTCACGGTAACTGTCCTCTCCACCTGTCCTGGAGCTTTATCTTTCCCTCTGCTGCTGTACAGACACCAACTGCAAATCCACAGACACCACAGCTCTAAACAGGAGTTATGCCTGGTCCCCCTCAGCCCACATCTCCTGCATCTCTTCTTTTCCAAGACGCTACGTCAAAATAGGATGTGACCCGAGAGCTGCTTACATAACAGTGTGCAAAGGGGAAGCTGTGAATTCAGAAAAGATCTCAAGGAAACGAGGTTCACAAGGGAAGACAATTTCTGCATTACCTACAATAACACAGGAAGCAAAAGAGTCACTCTTAGATAAGAACAGCAGATAACTGTTCATTTTCTCAATAGCCGACTGAGCTGTAAAAAAAGATTTACCCTTTTACTGCTTCCTGTTTTCACGGTGGCAGGGTGCATGCCCACTGTTCTCCAGCAGAAGGTTCAGCCCCTGGTTTACCACAGGGGGTGGTGAAGCCAAATGTCACCAAGGGCAAGATGTCTGGTCAGCAGCCTTTGCCACACAGCAGCGGGATGAACACCAGAGTCCCCTCCGCATGTCCGTTTGGCAAGAGGGAGCTGGCCTTGACAGCACCTTCCTCGAAAGAAAAGTCAAGGTTTTCTCAACTCTTCTTTGAATGTGTTGGCAAAAGGCCACCTGCAATCATTTGCCTTATTCCCTCATGCATGCGTATTTACTCAGAGGAGCCCAGTGAAAGGGCCAGGGTTAGTAGAGATGTTCGATCTTATAGAAGGGGGCTGTTGCTTGCAGCCCCATCTGCGAGGGGTTTGGATTGCAAATGCTGGAAGGCTCTAGCTGAAAGGTGGTTCTGGTTATAGAGCAGCTGTTATTTTAGTGGCAGCAGCCTGAGAGAAACATACAAATCTTCCCTATATTATAGTAACGACTCATCCTAATCCCATTGCAAAGTCCTTCCTGGTGACCGTGACGCTGCGCAGTACCAAAGATGTGGGTCTAAACACAGAAGATGGAAACAGGCAGGAAAAGCAGAGGTGGCAGGTAGATAATGTGGAAGAGAGTAGCTATAAAATCTAATCTACCTCAGCCTCCCCAAAATACTTGTCACAGCTGGAAAAGATTCAAGCAAAAACTTCAGCTTTTCAAGGAGGCAGATGGAGCCTGAAAGGGAGGATGAATAAAAGCCACATTTTTTATTTAATACTTCTAAATCAGAGGCAGCAGGTCTGTTCAAAAGTCAAGTGGAGAACAGTAAGCAGGTTATCATACTGTGCTACATGGATTTTAAAGATATTGCATTCATAGTTTAAATTAAACTTTAAAAATGTTGCATTTAAGAGAAACAAAAGGGGCAGGAAACTTGTGAAGAAGCTTTTCTACACAGCGCAGAGACAGCCAAATTAAATGTGTTCTTTGGGAGGACAGGAGAATCCTTCACTCAGGTTATAATGGGCTCAGAAATTTAGAAGAGAAGAAGAAAGTGCCAGAATATTCCTCCTTAAATACAGAAAACCACAGCTGGAATGGGGAAGCATCCACAGCATGTAAATGAGAGGGGCTACAAGGCTGGGTAGGAAAGCAGGGTGATATCACAGCAGACCAGCATGGAAACCAAAGGAACGTGCCAAGAGAGGGCAGAAATAGGAGGTCTGAGGAAATGCTTCTTGCAAAACCCACACCAAGCAAAAAGGCAGGCAACGGTCAGAAGGAGCATGCAGATGGTGGGAATAAAGAGAGGCCAGGGCAGAGCCTACCTATGAACAGACCTGCCACATGTACAGGTGGCAAGGCTGATTTGCAGAAACATGAAACAAAATAAAGAATTTTGCTATGGAGAAATAAATCACACAGTGCACAGGGAAGAAAAGTCTGGTAGCACTCTATATGGGGAGGGATGAATGGATAGGAGGGTTTCACCAACAGCAAAGGAGATTTCCTTATGAGATTTACTCAAGGGACGGTTGCCTCCTCTGACTAGGTCTCTGCCCTGAGCAATGCACAGCATAAATATGGCAAGGGGAGGGGAGACAACGCCAAGGTACGCTGGATACCACTCAGCCATTCTTAGACTACACAGAGGGGTGATAGCTCCTGCTGACACCTGGAGTCGAAGGGAGCTCCCCAACAGGGATTCTGATGCTGAGGAGATGCTATCGCCCTGCTGACATCCCCTCACTCGGTGCAGGCTGACCAAGGCAGTTGGCGCAGGTGACATTTCTTGGGTCGCCTTAGTGACAGGAGGAGGTTGTGAGACCCAAACCAGCCTGTCCGATATGCAGACCCCCCACGAAACATCTCTCCGGTGCCTAGACATAGCCTGAGGGAATGGTTAAAGTAATCAGCTGAAAGGAAAGTGAGAGAGACAACAGAGTAGGTTCCTTTTCTATGGAAAATAAAAGCATGGCGTCCTTTGCCTATGTTCAGAGCTAAGCAAGTAAGCAAACCAGACACATTTCCCCATGCTTAGAACAAGAGGTATATTTGGTGGTAGGGCAGGTGCCAGGCCATTTTCCATGATGAAGGCTTCAGCTGACTTCCTCCAGGGATAAAAACAAGAAACCTCACCCCAGTTGAGCTCTCCACACTCTTAGGAAGACATAGCTTTAGGAAACAGCCATTTGGACTGCACCCTGGGCCTGAGCCAGTTCACACGTGGCTAAAATGGACACCAAAAGCCTTAATGTTCATATCAATAATATACTGAAGTGCTGATAAACAATAGAAGGACACAACCAAGACTTCATGAGGTTTATGCAAGACTGCTTCTAGTTTAAAACCCAACAGTAGCATCTTAAAAATCTTCTTAGAGAACAGAGTAACTGAGCAGTGACTGCAAGTAAATTCCCATCTATTCCAAGGAGTTAGCAATAGGCCTCCACCTTCAAAACCAGATTCACTGGGAACAGAAAGTTTTGCTATGAAATACAACATCACCAGCCTCTCTGCTGCAACTAACTCTCTGACTTCCTCCAGTAAAGAGGAGGGAAGGTTACAGGGGACACTCTTGGGAAAGCACGTTCCCAGTTCAGGAGCAAGAGAGGCTGCAGAGGAGCCAACGGGTCAGACAGCCCAAATGGAGAGGACACAGCTGAGCAATACTGAAACCAAAATTCACCAAAGGCTTCCGTACTCTGCAGCTGACTCACCAGCTGGCTCTGAAGGTCGCTGAACTGCCAGGTTTTACAGCCTGCCTCTGTAAGGGGAAAAAGCAGGAGGGTTGCTGTACTCAAGGCTGGGCCACCATGCAGCAGCCTCAGGATGTACTGATGTAGAGGAGCTGCAGCTGAGACAAGTTCCTACCCATGCTCCTTTACCACCTCTTGTCACCAGTGTTTCCTTACCCACCTGTTATTAAAATCTCATCATGCATAAGGTCTCTACCATAGCCCTGTCATTAGCAATAAGGGCTAATTTGTGCTGCTCTCCAACACTAGCAGTGGAAAATATGATTCAGATGTTGCCGGATTTATGTTCTGCTCAGGACCGACTGCAAATAACAAACTGAATATGCAGAAGGTGGGGGAAAAATCAAACACTGGCTGAACAGTATATAGGAAACAGCAAAATGAGTAATGAACAAATTCAGAGAAGCTGGGTAAAACAATCAGGACAGAGAAAGAAGGCTATTTCTTTAGGGTGATACAACATGATCAATGCTCCTTGTTGATAAGCATGTACAAAAACTCCCTGCAGATGACAGAGCTGCTATGGGAAGCAGGAGAGCCAGGGCCTATGGACCCATACAGCCAAGGAGACCCATGTGTCCTGTGTGAGGTGGTAGGGGTCTGCTGAGGGAAGAGAGAAGAAGAGAGCCACTATGGTTAATTTAATTGTATTTATTCCACTTCAAAAAGCAGGTAATCTCTGTCTTGGCGAAATGCTTGGCCCAAGTAATGGCCTTGGGGCTACTCTTTCTCTCCATTTCAGAGCGGCAGAAACATTGTGGAGTCATTACAATGCAGCCAGAGTGTGCTGTCCCAAAGGGAAAGGCTGTTATAATACTTTGCACTTATGAACTGGAAAACACTATCAAGGTAGAAAATGCTTTGCAGGGATGGTGACAGGGTCTGGTGGGGAAACGTCATCATATTTTTAATTGAATCAAGACACACACTGCATAAGCAGCAATCACCGAGGGACACATGCAGAGATGCTGCTTTCCTACATTTCAGAAACAAATATAAAAAAAATGACCAAGATATGAAGTCAATTGTTTTCAGAGGTATCAGAAAAGGCACCATGCACCGAGGGGAAGGTGTGAGATGAACGAAGCCCAGAAACAAAAGCAAAAGAGTGAAAGAGGAGAAAGCTGCTGAGCACAAAAGCAGCCTGATTATCTCCGGCAAACACATGCTGGCATTTTCAGGCTTATCACACACCCAAATGGCAAAGCTGTAAGCAATTATTTGTGGTTCAGCCAGATAAAAATATTTGCACAGGGCAAGCCAAGAGACAACAAGAAAACCAGCTGTGGGGCTTGGGGGCTGGATTCTGCCTGATTCTGCTGCGCACACCAGCAGAAACCCAATGGGGACGGTGATGACGCCGGTGTCACCTGCCTGTGCTGGTGCCTGCTTAGGCGACTGAAACCTTCGGTTTTGGAGGCGGGTGAATGCTGCACAGCCACGTGGTGCGGGTAATGTCTCAGCACCCATGTGCCACCAGCAGTCCCCTCCGAAGCCGCTGACGGGAAGTTTGCTCAAGGGTTTCCCTGCCAAGAAAGTCGGCGAGCTGGGAAAGAGCCTGAGGTCAGCAGGCACCTGTGCTCCGCCCTGCCTTGGGAAAATGAGGCAATGCCACGAGTACTCATTCCTGCCTCAAGTCAGCAGTCTTGGTCAGGCACAGGGATGGCTTTTGCCATGATAGGAATTAAATTACACTTTTTAGCTGGACCACTTGTAAGGTCGGTGTAGGCCCATTGCAGTCCTAGATGGCAGGTATCGGGGTGTTTCCCATGATGAATGCCTATATCATACCTCATTTTGATTCTGTGAATTTTCTCAATCTTTCCTCTTTGGCTGTGAGGAAAAGACCCTCTTTTCTCACTCCTCTTCTCCCATCAAAGACACTCTTTCTTGATGTCCCCATCTCAATCAGTAAGCCAGCAGCGTGCTTTGCAGGCAAAGCCTCAAGGATGCAAGCATATGAAAAGTGAAAAACTAAAGTATTGGGGGGAATTTTCTGTGAGGTGGGTACGTGTAACTGCCTGGAAGAAAAAAAGAAACAGCTTAGATCCCTTTTGTTTTCTCTCTTTGCTATTCAGAGAACCTCTGTGTCATCTGAGAGGAGACACAGCGGGGAGCTGCTGCTTGCTTTGTCAAAGCAATGAGAAGGAATAGTCTCTGTTAAAGACACCACCCTCGTAGGGATTATAAATACAAAAGGAGATGAATTTATCCAGCTGAACCCAATCCACAGAAAACACTGCAGCGAAGAGCAGGACGAAGGGGAGTGCTTGGCTGTGGGTGATGGGCCAGGCAGGGACATAAGAATCACGTTAAAAATGTGGTTTAATATAGAAGTGCTTTCACTCCCATCCACCTGTCTATCTCCATGGCTTTTGCTGGAGGAGACTCTAGAGATGCCAAGGCAGCAGGATCTCAACCCAGCATGCTGGGGCACCCCAAGGCTCGCGGTCAGGGTGCCCATCCTGCCAGGGGAGGCAGCTGTGGGGGCACAGCAGGAGCAGGAGGTGGTCTGTGATAGCAGGAGGGTTCAGAACATCTGGGTTGCCTGTGGGTTTGGTGTCCGGGGGGCCAATCCCACAGGATTTCCATGTGGGCAAGGGTACTCGGCTGTCTCAAGCCCAGATGAGCAGCACTAAGGGTCTCATGGGTGCGTAGAGTCCCTGGCATCCAGCCATGACTGAGCACCAGCTCAGGGGCACCGACACAAACCACTGGATGTTTTGCACATGCATTTGTAAAGGTTTTTTAAAACATCAGGTCTGCAGCAGAAGGATGCATTTCCTCTGCCCAGGCTGAGTTGCAAGCATGAGGGAGGAAGCCCTAACCAGGGATGCTGACCCCAGCCCACCACAGCAAACACAATGCTTTGAATACATCACATCCAGTCCTACAGAGTTCCTTGGCATGTCTGCAGTGACAGTGCATTGAGGCCTCCAGTCCGCCCTTGGCTGCCAGATCCGCTTCTCCGGCTCGCACGTAAACATCCCAGCAGACACAAGCAAGGTGCTGCAGCCCAAGTGCGAACGAAGGCTACTGGGTCAGCTGGCTGCCTCCCGGGCTGCCAGATGGAAAAGTGCTTTCCAAAGCGAGAAACATAGAGAACGTTGTGATAGCTGACAGCAAACCAGCATTGTTTTTCATATGGAAGAGAGGCAAAGTCCGCAGCGGAGGCAAAGTAATTTGATTCCAGAAAAAACCCCACAATTTATTGCTAAAACCAGTCACAGTGTGGTTTTGGCTGTTCAAGTCAGGAGAACAAGCACTTATCAAAATTAATAATTGAAGACATCATAAGCCCTACAGCAACCATAAATGCCTTCCGCTAAGCACAAAGAAATGCCCTGTAGAAAATGTCATGAATGTATCATTCTTCGCAACTTCCTGAAGAGCACTTTATGATGATTTATACCATGAAATGCCCAAAGTAAAAACATATAGTAATCATTTTTTATCAGATTTACAGTTTCTTGCTGAAATATGCATCACTCAGATTCCACAATGATATTTCATTTTATAGACAATGTAAGATTCATAATGCCTTAATTAATCATGTCCTTACTTCTAAGTGATTAGATTTTATAAATGATGGGAGAAACAAGCAAACTGTTATCTCTTAGCACTGCACTGGTGTTTTCAAGCAAAGATTATTGAAATTGAGCACAGACCCTCTGCAAGGCAGGCAGGGACTGGTCACCTGGCCTGAGAATACAGTGACTCAGTCTCATTGGCAGTTGAATGACAGTCCAGGAGGGTCTTGCACTGAGAAAACAGCTCCAAAATCCAGCAGGCCAGTGCCCAACCCGCCTGCCCCGCTGCCCTGCCATCACCTCCATCATGCTGCAAAAAGCAGGGAGTCAGCTAATGCACAGCAGAGGTTACCGGAGCTGGTGGCTCTGCATCAATACCGCAGTGAATGGAAAAACCATTATGGCCAAAAGTTATTCTTGTGTATTTGCATAATGCAAAGAAAAGCATGATGGGAGGGTGTTATCTCACTCATGGGCTCCTGACTTTCATCCCAGTGGCGGCGTGGACGCGGATGTCGATGGCACCGGGCTGTCACCAGGCAGTACTTTCAAACACAGCAGATGAGGGCTGTGGTTTAAGGAGCCACAAGGAGCCCTGCCTGCACCCTGCCTGCACCCCACCTGCCTGGAGCCCTGTTCGGAGGAGCCAGACGTGCCAGCACCCATGCGTTTGCCTGCAGTGAGAGCGACTGTCCTGTTTGCAATGGGAGATAAAAGGAGGGAAGGGAGTGAGAGAGGGAAAGAAAATCACCTTGCGAGGAGTCCTGAATCCCAACTGGCTGCTGTGGGGAGAGCTGGGGGTCACCCTGAAACCCCAGCAGCAGGAGCCCCAGCATCCTGTGGCCCCTCGCTGCCTGCAGTGTGCCCCAGCATGGAACCACTTGCCCCCACACAGCCTCTGCCAAACTGCTCAGAGTTACAGAGCTCCACATGTCCCCTCCCCTTTCCTATCAGACCCAGAGCAAACACACTCTTCTGGTTTGTACAGCTCCTCCGGACACCCCAGTGACACTTTTACCCCAAATCGAGAGCAGCGGGTACAGGGTCTGAAAGAAAAGACATTTCCAGTGATGGGGAGTGGTGACTGAGGGGGATGATGCCATTTCTGTCCCTCAGCAACCAAAAGTGATGAAAAATAGGGAACTGGGGGGGCAAACACCCCTTTAAAAAGGCTGGAAGAGTGACGTAGACTGGCTAGCCCATGGTAGTCAACCTGGGATTACCTCCACCACATTGAAGGTGTGTCGCAAAGCCCCAGACAAACCCCAAAGTTTTTCTTTTCTGTTCTGTTTTCGGCTGGCTGGGGTCGTGGCTCCCTTCCACCCTAAAGCCCACAAACCAGCAGAGGAACAGGCCTGCCTGGACCAAGAAGATGGGAATTGCAGGAGCATCTCTGCCGACAGTGCCACCAGGAGCAGGCGCCGCGCTGGCTGTTCAAGGTACCCGGAGGAAACCCCCATGCACCGTCCTGCTGCTCTCCACCAGAGCAATGGCTTTTTGAGGGGATGACTGCAAAGCAGCCCTCAGTCCCCGCGGACTCGGCAGTACTTGGCCAGGCTTGCAGTTAGCACCATCTATTGTCCAAACTTCACAGCCGAGGGGCCTGGCTGACTTGGATAATGAGGAAATTCACGTGTGCAAAGGAAACTGCTCTTCTCTGTGCCTGAATTATTTAGAAATGCTCTCCTAATAAATAATTTATCTACTTTGTAAAAATGCTTTTTCAATGAACACAAGTAGGCTTCAGGGGGCTGCGTGTTTATCAGCTGCAATCTCTCCTTCCTCGCCTGCATTGAGGTGTTCATTTTAATGGGCAAGTAGAAATCTCATTAAATACCTCATTAGTAGCTCAGCCTGTGGAGCAAAGCTGAAGGGGAGAGCCGGGCAGAGGTACGCTCTCAGGTGCCTCCTCAGAAAGATGCGATCACTGCTGGGAGCAAAACCTGGGGAGGATGTTGCAGGGGAGTGCTCTGCATACCACATCACTGAGGTTGTTACTCTGCTTCCTGCCTGGCCTCTTCCCAGCCCAGAATGAGCCCCAAAACAAGACCAGCCTGTGCTAAAAGAAGTCAGTACCTGGCTCAGTTGCAAGTTGGCGTGAGAGTGGAGGGGAGCTGGACAGAATTTTGCCTAACCCCCTACACAGGCCCTTGGCTGCATTTTCCTGGCACAGCTGGAGAGGCCAAAGCAGCACCCCGAACTTGCAGCACAGAAACAAGCGCCTTGGGAACAGCTATAACATTAATAAAAGGAGCTTTGAGCAGTATTTACAGGGTCCTGTTTCCTGAACAAACGCGTCTCAATGTCCCTTTCACCATGAGAAACCCTGCTGTGCCAAGATCCATCTCTGGGAGCCAAGTGGGGATCCCCTGAGGCCAGGGAAGTTTATTTGCGATCATGGAGAAGAGAAACATGCTGTTGCTCAAGCCTGGCAAGGAGCTGGTCTGCCCGAGGTGCCCATTGCAGGGAAGAAAAGAGCCCATTTGTCTGTGTGAAATGGGCTGAGAAATTGGTAACCCCGCTGCCAAGAAGCGTACCAGATTCTTCAAGCAAAGGCAAAGTGCGTTAGGCAGGTCCCATGGTCCTGCAGCTGGGGGAGGGCCAGGGCTCTCCCCACCTGGCCGAGCAGGGCACGTCCCCTCCTCGCTGCCAGCTTCTGGTGGCCCTGGGACTCCCATCCCCTCCACCACCTGACTGGCGCTACCGGCGCCTTGGGCGAGCAACCCACCATGCACAGCCCAGCTGGGCTTCCACATGGCCTCATAAAGCCCTCGTCCCCTCCTGCACACTGGCCCGACCTGCACTGCACCCGCACAGCCCTCCTTGGCCACTGCTGCCAGGTCTGCCTGTCCCTGGACCTAAGCCGCTTCCCTGCACTCGTGTAGGAAAATCCAGCGGGAACATCAGGGTCCACGAGTTTGTGACAGGCACGGCTACACCGTGTGCCGTGCTGATGGCCCTTGTGCCTCCCCACCGGCACCGTGGGGGACGCGAACGGCCACAGCAGCCCAATGCCACGCTGCACAAGGTGCACCCATCGGCACGGCAGAACCCGCGGGAGCCAGGCTGCCAGAGAAGGGGCTGAGCAGCCCTCAAGCGCATGCAGGACCAGGCTGCCACCCTCCAGCCTGCCCGCAAGGAGAGCGCTCCTCTTGCCCAGTACTTAATTAGCCGCTAGAGGGAAGTAAAATGCTGTACGGGGAAGGGTTTGGGCACACAACGAGGGGTGGGATCAGGGAGATGTGCAGTTTGCGGCCAGGGCGCTTGCTGACGGCGGCACCGGTGCTAAAGGCCATTTTGCTGCTTGTTCTTTGGAGTTGGCCGCTCAGCACTCGCCGCCGTCTTGCACCCGATGCAGATGCCCGTGGAGCAATGGCGGGGACAGGCACGGGGTCTGTCTGGCCAGACGAGCGCGGTTGGCCGGATTGCAGCGGAGGGGTGAGCTGGCTCGGCTGGGGCTGCCAGCGGTGCCCGGGGACAGAGCCAGCAGCACCCCTGGCACGGAGGCTGTGGTCCCTCCGCTGTACACAACCTTGGGCAGCACCAAAATAGCACGTAACAGCCTGTCAGCCAGCCCACTAAATGGCATCAACAGCTTTTGCTGTTTTTAGCAAAGTGGGGAATGTGTGTTGTTTCTGGGACGTGCGGTATCCAGGGCCAGCGGAAAGACAAGGGAAGGGCCAGGCGTCCCGGGGGGACGGCGAGCCAGGGCAGGGCAGGGGACAGCTCCCAGCAGAGGGCCCTGGGGCTGGGGGGGGCACGGCAGCCTCAGGAAGGGACGACCAGGGGGACAAGGGTTCCCACGGCCTGGGCTCCACAGCGGTACTGGCTCAACCCCGCTGGGGGAGGACAGTGGTGGGCAGCTGGGGGCTCCTTTCCCAGCCCCTGTGGCACAGATCCTGCCTGCCCACGGGGCCAGGCTGGCCTGGGTGGCCACCGAGCTCTTCCTGAGGCAGCCATCCCAACCTCCCCACGGCCAAAGCGACTTTTCACCCCTCAAATCACACCAGCGGGGATCGTGACTGCGCTGATGGAGCACAGCTGATAACGAGCCTCCTGCGCTATTTTATTCCTGTTTATAGATGGCTAAATATAACTTTCTGCTTATTTTTGATTCTTAGTGGAAGCTGCAATCCAAAATCCATAAAGTCGGTTTTGTATTTTTTGTATTTGCAGGCTTGCATCAGATCCAAGAGAGAAAACAAGGTCAGGCTCAGCACAAGGTTTGTGGCCGAGTTAGGTACGGGCAGCGTGTCCCGCACCAGAGTTCTGGTAACCACGGTGCAAAGTGGACAAGGTATCACAGGACTCGTGGACAGTGGCTTTCTCTGTGCCAAAAAGACCCCCCCCAGCCCCAACCAGAGCTGCTGCCTCTGAGCACAACAGCTGTGAGCACTGCTGGTCCAGTCTGCATTGGTGGTCCAGTCTGCATTTGGTAGCAGGTTTTGCTTGTCACCAGGCGGAGCAAAGGGCCTTTTAAATGTTTTCCTGTCACACAGCCAGAAGTAGCTCACTGGCTTGTACAATATCTCCCTCTGCAGCAGGAACAGGAGCCAGCACTGACCCATAAACCAAGTGTGTAAGATGACATAACCACAAGCGAGTGCATCAGGGATTGTATCAGCTGGTTGTACTCCCAGAGATAAACTTCCACCTCTCTTCTGGGAGGCAGGGATAATGTTTGGGAGGCTGTTTGGTGAACCACTGAAAGATTTATCACCGTGGTATTTTCCTAACGACTGAATTGAAAGGCCATGAGGTAACTGCAGCACTATCTGTTAAACACATTCGGTCCAATTTTCAAATCCTAGCAGCCTAATAAATACCCCAATCAAGCATTTCAGGGCTCAAGCCGAGAGTTGGCAGGGAAACCAGCCTTGTCTTGCTCACAGCCCAGGCAGAGGCAGCTGAAAACCTCTCATCTCCACTGCAGAAAAAGTTCCTATTTCAGTTCCAATATCCTGTTCCTCTATTCATTGCTCAGGAGACAAGACTTTGACAGAAACATTGGCATCACACACACACAATGACACACGTTGTTCTAGCAAATCAC
This sequence comes from Buteo buteo, assembly GCF_964188355.1. NCBI lineage: Eukaryota > Metazoa > Chordata > Aves > Accipitriformes > Accipitridae > Buteo > Buteo buteo. Next base: position 27,369,576 of record NC_134177.1, read on the forward strand.
ATATATGAGAAAACAACAGATCCAACTAGACCTCTGTCATATTTTACTGGGGTTGCACGAGGGATTGTTTTAAGTCTCAACATCACATGGAAGAACCATCATTAAAAAAAAAAACAAATCAAATTCAAGTACTGGAAAAAGGGCTTGACCAAAATAAGGCAGACAACGAGCAGCTGTTCTGTGGCTCCTCCCTTCTGCACCCTTCTCCTCAGGACTTCAAAATTCACCCTTGCTGACTCCCAGCTCTACACATAAGACATTATTTATGTGTTCATCCTTTTAGTCCTTCCAGATAGCCAGGTCTTTACAACTGAGTAGTTCAGGATACTGTCCTGCTGACATTCCCTTGGATGAGTTTCCCCTCTGCCAAGGGCACCAGCTCCCCGACACCAGCTCCCCACACCCAGTTGCAACAACACACATCACACTATTTTTTCCTGGTTCGATTTTGTGAGGCCAGGTTTGCCAAGGTCCCACTTAGCTAACCTTGAACTGCCCCAGAGCAGGAGGAGAGGAAAGCCTCTGCTCTCTGAGGTTCAACCTCCATTTTGGAAGGAGAGAGACACAGGGAAAAAAAAGACTTTGTTTTGACCTAAAGTGAAAATGTGCAATAGGTTGAAAACCATCCGTAGGGCTGAAATTACTCTGATGGTTTATGATAGCGCTGTCATGTTCTTGGCTGGCTTAAGACAAAACTCTTCCCCCAGCACTGCCCTTCCCCTCGGGCAGCTTTGCCCTTCTTTGGTGCAGCAGCAGCCTCCAGGCAGGAACGGCTCTCGCTGTTAAAAGAAGACCAAACTTCTCACACAGTAATTCATTTACTAACACGGTGAAAAAAACCCATTTGAGTGTGTTACTGCAAGGCTGTAGACACACTTTCTCCATCAGCTGCCAACAACATTTCCCAATTTACACAGAGTAGCAGCTTGTGCTGTACAAGCCCTGCCCTGGATGAGCAGGCTTTCATATGGACTTCTCCAGCAAACCATTGCTCCTTCAGTTCCTGTCAAATTCCCAAACCCATCTTTTCCCTGTTAAGGCTAAAGCTATCCCAGTGTGACTGGATTATATAAGCGGTCCAAAACTTCAGTGATGGCCAGAGAAAATTAATGGGAAAACCCAACTTTTAGGTCAGCATGCGCAATAGCAAATGGAAAATGTAGTGTCTGAGCTGACAGCTCCCCATGCCCTTAGGGATAGACATGTGGTAGCCGGACTTCATTTCTGAAGAGACTGCAGCAAGCCAACTAGGACTCAAAGCAGCTGGTAAGCATGATTTTTTTTTTCCCCTCTTACTAAGTTCAGGATTTTCTCTTCTTTTGGGCTGAATCAGGCAGACAGACTTTTCTGTTTGCAAGGATTTTCCTTTCTTAGAGTTATTCTCAGAATAGCCAGCGAGTGTTTTAAACCAAGAATAACCGATGTCCCTTAGATTCATACGCCCGTTTTTGGAAACACTATTTAGAGATCAAAACTCCTAAATCAAAAGTAGTCAGGAACAACAGTAAAAAACTACATGGCTGTAACAGTGGCTACTGTACTGGCACCTTTTGATTCACCTCTTTCCTCAAAGACTCCTGGGAAGATTGGGTTTGCCCCAAATCTCCCTGAGTCATATCAGCTCCTTGCCAGAAACCTGCGCCACCCAGATTTAAGGTGCGAGTGCCCTGGAACAAGTCACTGCTGGAATGTCAGCAAAAAATATGCTACAAGTAATTACAGAAAGAAAAAAAGATCAACATAAGCCAAATCCCTGGTTAATAACCTTTGAAGAAAATACTAGAGTTGGAAAACAGATGGATTTTTTGTTCTGTTCTGTGCAAAAAGGTGTGGGTTTTTAAAAAAAAATTTAAATATATATATACACTATATATATTAAAAATACCCTATATATATATAAAATAATATATATATTAAAAATACCCCATATATATATACACTAATATTTATATAGTGTTATGTGTAATTTAAAATTTGGAATTGTGGTTTGAATCACTGTGTGGCACTTATGAATGGCATTGTTCTTATGGATGATGTGCTGATTTCTGCTGATAAATGAATAAGCTTCATATAATGCACATGAGCTTTTAATAGAGTAGCTGCTAAGGAAATAACTCAAAGCCACCAAGAGTAGTACTTAGTTCATCTATTACTTGTCCAAAAGGTACAACTGACATTCAAAGTAGCAGATTATTTCATGTTACACTGCTGAGCATCAGATGGAAAGACAAAAAGAAATGGGAAAGATATAGAAAAGGGATATCATACCTAAACCAGAGTTTAAACTCAGAGCTAGCAGACATAGCTTAAAACTTCCCCTTTGTAAGACATACTTGTGCCAGAGAAATTACTTTGTTTCTCAAACAAGCACACCACCTGTGCTTGAGTCAAACTGTAGCAATAGAAATCGTTTTCTATTGGCATATCACAACACTTCTCTTATGAGAAAGGAGAAAACTAGATTGTGTTACGTACCTGCAGCGAAGGGCCGCCCAGGGATGCTGTGGGACAGACATTGCTTCAAGCCCGTCAGAGCAAGCTGGACAGTCATCTGCCAGGAAAGTTCCCTGCTTTGGGCTGCCTCAAATTTGCACCGCTTTTGACCATAAAGGAGGGTTTTATTTTGCACCAGCAGAAGACCTGGCTCTGGGGTACACATCACTAAAATTTTAATGATATTTGAGTTCTAGGCACCATATGAGAAAGTGGAACTAACTGCAACAAGGTCACCAAAACACAGCTCAAGAAACGCAATTTGAGGCAGATTTTTATTGAACGCTAGCATGTTTTCATGCAGTTAGATGTCCCCAGAGAGCCTGTGCTGATTTTAAAGGGATGCATGAATGTAGCCAAGCCAAAGGGGACCCAGGCAGGGGGACAGGGGTCCCTCCACTTAGTGTCGTCCCCTGGGGCATGGCAAAGTGGCCGTGTCACAGCATGACACAAATATGCACACACTCACTTGCCAGACCAAGCCACTATTAGGATTTATAGACATTCATTTCACTTGACCACCCTAGTTCATGGACAATCACTACATCCCTTGTTGCAAAGGGGCATTTCGCTTCCCAAAGCACAGAGATGCAGAAACGCTGCCTGAGGTTCAGGCTGTGGTTGCTGGACCCCATGACACCCTCAGCCCCAAAACTGCCTCAGAGCCCGCGCCCAAGCCCCATCACAGCGTGTCGCACGGCTGCTGGATTGCTGGAGCCTGGCAGGGCGGGCATGGTTTTAGGAGTTGCCTGATTTTATGAGTTAGGTACTGCCCACCGAAGTCATTAAGCAGAGCTTTGAAGTTTTCTTCAAAGACCCTCGAATATCCTACAAAAACTGAAATCATGGTAACCTCTGTTATTGTCGTGGTTTAACCCCAGCTAGGAACTAAGCACCACACAGCTGCTCGCTCGCTCGCTCCCCCCGCAGTGGGATGGGGGAAGAGAATGGGAAGGGTAAAAGTGAGGAAACTCGTGGGTTGAGATAAGAACAGTTTAATAATTGAAATAAAATAAAATAGTGATAATAATAATTGTAATGAAAAGGAAAATAACAAAGAGAGAAAAATAAAAAATCCAAGAAAGACAAGTGATGCAAATGAAAACAATTGCCCACCACCAACCGACTGATGCCCAGCTGGTCCCTGAGCAGCGGCCCCCCAGCCAACCTTTCCCCTAGTTTTATTGTTGAGCATGATGTCATGTGGTCTGGAATATCCCTTGGGTCAGTTGGGATCGGCTGTCCCGGCTGTGTCCCCTCCCAACTGTTTGTACCCCCCCAGCCTGCTCACTGGTGAGGTGGGATGAGAAGCAGAAAAGGCCTTGGCTCTGTGTAAGCACTGCTCAGCAGTACCGAAAACATCCCTGAATTATCAACAGTTTCCAGCCCAAATCCAAAACATAGCCTCATACTAGCTACTGTGAAGAAAATTAACTCTATCCCAGCCAAAACCAGCACATTTATTTAGCTTCCCTTGAAGCAATTACATGAGAGCTAATAAGACATTATTTAAAATTACATTTAAATAGCTTGCCTAGGAAAATCAGCCCTGAAAAGGAATTGCTCTGAAATATTATTTTTCTTGGAAATTACAGAGCTAAGGGACTCTAATGGCCATGCTGCTATTCATGTTTTATTACCTGTTATGCCACTTACAATCCTCATAACAGGATACCTTTATTGTTCCAGGGTATAATCTCTGCCCGGTGAGCAAAATCACACAACAATAGTAGTTTTAAAATTTCTGTTTCCTAAAAGCCTGACCCAAAGCCCACCAAGGTCCCACTGATTTCTGGGAGCATCAGAACAAACCCTCAGGCTGGCCATAGGGTGTCACCACTGACCTGGTTCTGGGGAGTAGCACTAATTGCTCTGACTAGCAAAGCAACTAGGTTAAAGAAAAATATGACCCTACAATGCCTAAACACTGTGCAACTTGTCTTCCCATAATCAAAAAACAGAATTTGGGTAGAAAAAACCTGGTATCATAATTTCATGTGGTCACTTGGAAGAGATGGAAAGGCTGGCTGTAGTTTTTATTCACATTAGATACACTCAGGTTAGCACGCTGTACACGCAGTGATAAGCCACCTGCTCAGCTTAAAGGCTTTTGAGGTTTTGAGACAGGCTCTGTCAGACCCATACTTTCAATCAGCTGCTCACTCAGCCAGGCAGAAGTCAGAGTGTATCATGGCTAATTGAGTAGATCTTTGTGAAGAAATCGGCCACAGACACCCTGGCATCTGCTGTGCTTGGTCCCGAGCTATGTCTGTGCCCGTGCAAAGAGCCTGCAAGTGCCAGGGCAGTAACTCTGGCATTTGCTCCTCTCCGCACTGGATATGAGGTCCACGCTGGTCCCGGGGGCCCCATCCCAGCTTGGCTCATGGAGCTCACGCCAGCACCACACTGGATGCAGAGGGGCCCTTGGGGCAAGCAGAATTGCTTTCCTTCAGATATGTTGATTCAAATTTTAGTTTTCTGTGATCTCCATTACTCAGGGGTGGGGGTTTTGTTCAATTTCCCACCACCGCTCTCCCCCCCCCCTTAACCTTTAAAGTTAACAAAGTGATTGTCCACACCAGGAACCGATGATGAGGGGCCCAACAGGCTTTCTCCTTTGCTCGTTGCTGCTGGTGGCTCCCCATTGCACAGAGGTGGCTGCCCAGGACCTCCAGCCCGACCCCAAAACACCATGTGCCAACTGGATGGGAGGAGCGCCTGGCTATCCTGGCCACAACGGGCTCCCTGGCCGGGACGGAAAAGACGGAAAAGATGGACTAAAGGGAGAGAAAGGAGAGGAAGGTTGGTGAGGAACAGGGGGTATGTCAGTGCTGCAGCCTGTGGGCAGCCCCAGCCCCCAGGCCCAGCCCTGGTAGGTCTCATGTATGGTGGGTCCATGCCTGACCTTTTTCCAGATGACTTTTGAATATCTCCAGGGATAGAGATTCCACAACCCAAGTCAAAGAGTTTGGTCTGATAGTTGTTTTTCCAATTAATGATGTTTTTTCTGACATGCTGCTCTTGGCAGCTCTGCATACAGCCAGGAGGGTGAGCGGGCTTTCTACTTGCTGACTCAGCTTATGGGGGGTGTTGAGGCCATCTAGCCTTTCCTCAGCTCCATGCTGCCGAGCAGATCCTCATACCACAGCCCCCTCTGTGTTTTGGGCTGGTGGGTAGTGGCTGCTGGCACAGTGCAAAACCAACACCCATCCTTACTCTGTCCCCCAGGTGTGCAAGGTCCCAAAGGCGACCGAGGTGAAACAGGAGTCCCAGGGCAGGAAGGGCCAAGAGGATTTCCTGGATACCTAGGCCAGAAGGGGGAGAAGGGTGAAGGTGCCTTCGTCTACCGCTCTGCCTTCAGCGTGGGGCTGACAGAACGAGCCCCCCACCCCAATGTCCCCATCCGCTTCAGTAAGATCTTCTACAACGAGCAGAGACACTATGACGCCAGCACTGGCAAGTTCCTCTGCAGCATCCCCGGCATGTACTACTTTGCCTACCACCTGACGGTCTACCTGACGGATGTCAAGGTCAGCCTCTACAAGAAGGACAAGGCAGTGATCTTCACCTACGACCAGTTCCAGAAGAACAACGTTGACCAAGCAAGCGGCTCCGTCTTACTGCACCTCAGCACTGGGGATGAGGTCTGGCTTCAGGTGTATGGGGAGGGGGACAACAACGGCGTCTACGCTGACAACATCAATGATTCCACTTTCATGGGCTTCCTCCTGTACCCAGACCTGGATTTCCATTAAAGCAGGGGGTGCTGCATGGGAAAGGATGAGGTGGCTTAACCCCAGACAGCATCGTGGGGCACTGGCGCTATAGCTATACCGTATTTACCAGAAAATTGCCTTTTGTGGAGGCAACAATTGCCAAGGGTGGACCCTGTCTCCTGTGAAATCAGTGACGTTATACAGGAGCAACTTCCATGGGACCAAGAGTTCACTCCTACCTCTGCTCTTGCTCTCCTCATGGAAACCTGGGCCCAAAGCCAAACACCACTCCTGCCACATCATGAAAGAGTAACTCTCAAGATGGCCTAACCCGCTTTTAAATTTAAAAGAGGTAAGAGAAAAATTGGTTACATTTAAATATCACATTCTAAATTTCCCTTTTTTAACCACCTAAATTAATTTAAATCAATGGCACACATTTTAGCCAGCATTTTAAAATTTGAGTAGAAGAGGGAGAAGACTATTCACAAAAGCCATCTCTGCTCTTGTTTTCAGCTGGAACAGATGGCTCCATTTTTTCCATCATAACTCCCTGTCTTATTAGGGCCTTTGACTTCCACCCATGCTTTGTTGTCTCCCTTCTTTAGCCCAGATCTTTGAATATATTCAGATTATTAACCTTCACTTATTTTAATCCTTTGATTTTCCTTTTATGTTTATCCCCTATCATTATCTCTAATGTAGACAGCATGCCTGTTTAGGGCAGGGATCTTCTCTTTTGGTTTATCTGAAAAGCCATATGAACACCGGTGAGGCCACACAACAAAAGCAGCCCATTGACCTTGTGGCTTTGGGGGTCCCAAGGTGATCACAGATGTGTTGGCCTCACAGTTGTGATGCTCAGCAATGACAGCAGCTCCCCTGCAAACACTGTGCCTGACTGGGGAGTAGAAGGTCCCTCAAGGCTCCTGGGCAGCGGGGACCTTAGGGTGGAGGTGTCCCTTCCCAATTCACTCGCCTGGCAATGGCAGTGATGGCATGAGTACTTGTTCAGTCGAAAGGCCGCCAGCATGCGGCACACGAGCAGCATCTTCCATCTGCAAGCTGGCAGGATCCTGTTCCATCTCCCCTCTGAATAGCTTCCAAGTGCAGTCAGAAGTTGAGATCTAGCAACCGTGTTTCTACTTTTCCACACCATAAGTGTGCCATAAGCAAAGGTTTGCACACCAGCTGGGCAGAGCTTCAGGTGGTGGTGCAACCTCCCATGTTGAGTGGGCTCCTGGGATGAACATCTCCAGGACCTGCCCCAGCTCTCAGCAAGGTTACCTTAATGGGGGAAGAGTATTAAGGCTGGGATTAGTAGCAATCCCATCAAACTGCTCTCCAAGGAGCTTGCTTGACTTTCAGCTAAAAGAGGATTTGATGGTTTCTCAGATACGTTCAAAGAAGACTCCCATTAAGCTTCAGAACAAGCTAACACAGATCAGAGCTAATGCGTTATTACAAGCACAAAACAGCATTAAGAGCTTCAACTGAAATTACTTCCAACAGCAGCATTTTCTACACTCCAGTGAATTACCACATTACAAATAATAACAACAATAAAAAACTCTTAATGAGAATGCTCCTACATTTTGTATGCGTCGTTGGGAAGGATTTGAAGGAAGGGACGTTCTCCTAGCCTCACCAGGCAGTCCAGGAAAATATAGATACATTTTTTCCAGCAAGGTGGGGGCACCCTGGGCTGGCACACACAGGGACACCCCTCTTTTGCTTTCCCAAGAAACTGCCCACCCTCTCGCTTTCATCAAGGCTTCAGCATCTCACCACCTCACACTGTATTGCCTCCTTTTTGGATAACAAGAGCTCTGGTTTCCAGATTGTTTCCCCAAAACCACTGTGCGTGAATCCACCCTGACCGGCCAGCCAGAGATTGGGCCTCCACTGGCCCAGGAGACTTCGAGCAGACTAGATTTAGCAAGGGCCAAACTGATGCTCAATCTGATCATGCTGAATTCAGAGAGCTGGGAAAAACCCTGCTCCTATTGTGTAAATTAATGGGAAAGGAAAGAAAAAAGGGAAAAGAAAAAAAAACAAAACACCAAACCAAAAACCTAATCCAGAAACAAAAGGAGATTTAAAAATGCAGCAGTTGCTGGATCAAATGGCATAAGAGGCTTAAATTGAAAGGAGCAAGTTAGAGCTTTTGCAGTGTTTTTTTCAAATATTTTCAGATGGATTTTCTGAAGGCAGGGAAAATTGAAACAACCAAAGTGCTAAGAGCCATTTGGGATAAACACTAGTAGAAAATACTAATTTAAAGACTAGTTCCTAAGAGGCAGCCAAAACAAATTATTCATTTCCTTGCTGCCATGCAGCAGGAGCAAATATGCTTACAATTTTATCCTGTACATCATGGCTTTTCAATCTGCCACGCACATCTGATGCTGTGTGCTTTAGGCCAGGGCAAAACCCCTGATTTCTTAGGATCCCTTGCAACTGCCCCATGACCAGCGTGATCCATATCAATGTGACGTCCAACCAGGCCAACAGCATCTCCCACCTCAAGTCACCATGGCTGTAGCGCAAGAAACACTGTGTGTTAGAAGCTCAGAGACTGGGGCCATGCTGGCCCTTATGGGAAAGCCTTGTTGAACCCCAGATGCTTGCTTGCCCTCCACATCATCCCACACCCCACTCTGGATGCTCACAGGTGCCATCAGACCTTGCGGCAGATGACTAGCCACCCAGGAGAGGCCCAGGGTCACCACTGACTCCTGGTCGGCCTCCTGGCTGGCCTCCTGGCCACTGTGGCAGCAGGATGGCAGAGGGCTACACGAAGGACCAAAACAAGCCCCACAACAGAGACCCAGCCTGGAAGTCCTTGTTTCGAAGCCTGGCTCTGGTTTTGGTCCTGGGTCTTCCCCTGCCCCAGCTGCCAGGGTGGGGGTGCACAGGGCTGTGTCACCTAATACTGCAGTTACTGCTATATTCATATATGAGAAGAATATGTCTTATATGTACGCACATGCACATTATCACAGACCGCGAGGTAACAAAACTCCACAAGAATGCTGCGTATTAGTTCATAAGGCCTTCTATCTTATTTAATCATTAAACATATACCCTCTTTATCACCCTGTAAATGGCTTTTCCAAACTTCCCTGTGAGCAGCAACCTCATGCGCAGACACCTGCCTCCTCGCACGCTGCATGGGTACATGGAAACCAGGGTCACGGGGGGTTGCAGCACTCTGCTCCCCTGGAGCAGCGAGCAGGGGTTCAGCACCGGAGGTGTTTGTGGACTCTGGCTCTAGCCCGGGGAGCTGCAGGGCTGACACCTTGCTGTCAGGGCAGGAGTCAGGCTGCTTGCTGAGGGGTGTATTTGTTTCACCAAAAACAGATACAGAAAAACAGGAACATGGCTTCCCTCAAAAGCACCCTAGTTGTTCCTCAGTCGCTGGGTTGATGAGCCACCCCATGCCCTCTCCCTGAGGGGGCTGGCATGGGGACATCATTTCTGTTCCTTCCCACATGCTCCCACCAGTGCACAACACAGCACACTGTCCTCAACTTGCACCAGGTCTCTCATCTAAATATGATGAGCATGCAACCTCTCCCAAACCCTGCCCAACACTCCAAACACAACCCTGGCAAGTAATATGTAAAATATATGCGATGATGAGCACAAGTACTGTTGCCCCTGTAAGCAGCAAGGATGCATAAAGGAGGGGGCTGCCTGGTTCATGCAGGATCTGCCTTTAAGAGCATTTGCACATGCAGCAATGCAGGGCAGGGCTGCGACACGGCAGGAGGGCAGCAAAGCAGCTCTGGTGGAAGCCTCCTCTCTTCCCAAAGCACAGTAGGGACTTCTGTCTTTATAGGACATTTTCAAACACACTTTAAAGGGTTAAACCTCAGGGTTTGAATCCCAGGCTGAAAACCTGGTCAAGCAGAGAGTTCCTGCTTGAGAATAGCACACCCTTTCTAGGCTGTCTGTTTTATCAAGAAAGAAACCCCTGTAAACACAGTAAAACAAAGCACTTGGGAAAAGTTTTGAAGGAAGCCATTAAGGCACCACTGTTCTGTGCATTGGCTTTTTCCCCTTCTCACAGCCATAAATACTGAAATGTGGCTTCACCACGAGACTCACCCTCCAGGCTGTGAGTGCTGAGACCATCTTCCTCCCAGCTCCCTGCTCGGACAAGGATGCTTCACACAGGGTACCTGCATCACTCATGCATGTCCCAGCCAGGCACCTGAAAAAACAGCAAACAACAGACTAGTCCCCCAGTTAGTGCAGCCCAGTCAGCAGGCTGTGAATGAGGCCCTGCTGCAAGGAAATAGGGAGTCAAAGCCCTCCCTTTAGGGATTTGCACTGTTTTATGAAGCCTTTACCTCAAGTCTCTAAGATTCTTGCTCTACAGTGCTCAGCCAGAGACATACACACTTACCTCCTTAGTAGGCACCAAATCCCAGTTTAAGCCACCACCCACTCAGAAAATCATTTTGCACCCCCAGGAGCAGCAGTCAGCCCCCTCCCAGCTCTCCCCTAAGGCAAATGCTCCCAACAGAGGCTCACCCCATCTGCAAAGCAAGCACAGACACAGGGCAGGGCAGGCAGAGAAACCCCCCGGTTTCAGCAAGCACACCTCTGCCCCACTGCAGCCAGGGTAGAGCCCTGAAGCTGCCCTTAGCACCTCTGTTACTGCCTCCAGAGGCTGCCCAGCCCCTGCAGGTGTCTGCATGTGAAGTCTCAAGGTGCCAAAAATGTCCCGACAAGCTTCAGGAGCAGCAAATGAGCATGACCAGCAATTACCCTGCCAGGCTACAAGCCCCTGGGGAGTTCTTTTAGCCCAGGAACCACCTGAATCCCTGCACGTGGTATGGATATCAGACCTCCACCTCCCTGGCTTTGCCTTGCTGGGGCACATAGCCAGGGTGGTGGCAGTAGCTCAAGGGCAGGGAGCTGCAGGGCACCATGCTGGCCTTATGCTGCTTTTAGGGGAGAGCTGCAAATAGGGTTTGGGAGGGTAGTGAGGTCCTGGGGGACAAGGTCAGGGGAGTTCCTAATGAATCCAGTCTTTTTCCATTACTGCGTTGCTGTGGTTTTACTCTCCTTCCACGCTTCATAAACCTGTGGGATGGGAAAACCTGGCCAAAATAGGCACATATCCAAGGCCTGGGATGGCACCTAAGGATTGCACAATGCTTTGAACATACAATTATCTTGTAGCAAAAGAGCCAAGAATGACACTGACATGCTGAAAGGGCACAGAATCACCTGCTCTCCAACAAATGTAAATGTTTTACTTTGGGTTTTTTTAATCAATCCTGACAACAGATGCCTAGCACAAAGTTAGGTCTCGCTATTTACTGCCTTTCTAGCTGTTGCAGATTTAAAGGGATGGCTTTCCCTTTAGAAACTAATGTACTGCTGCAGGTACATAAATGGGATGCCTCTGGGCATAAACATTGCCAGCAGCTCCTATTAGATAGCAACAAATATGATGAAGACACCAAGAATGAGGTCTCCTTTGCCACTTCATAATTAGGGCAGGTTACAAAGAGAGCACTCAGCTCCTTTGATCTTGACAGCTGTGTTTGAATCTTCCCTCCCTGTACTGCTGCTCCAAGAAAGACAGCAGGAAGGCAGCATGCTCTCTTGAAGGCAGAAAGCAACAACACCCCCCAATGAAAGATTTAAGTCACTGCACTAACAATTAGGGAGAAATAACGTGGCTACAGCTAGAGAGGCTGGCCAGTCTCATCCAGCAGGGAAACCACCTGTGAAAGCATCCGTGGCCCTTTTAAACACAATTATAGGTAACCACTTGTGCTAGTAATTAATTGGAATACAAACAGCAGCTGCACTAAACCATAAAGAGCTACAAGAAAGAGATAAATTGCTTGCAAGATTTGTATCATATTTATTTGTGAAGTATAAACTTGCTAGAGGCTTTTCGGCATGGAAGAAGGCAAAGGGATTAGGATAAAGTCCTAGGTTTAGCTAATCAGCTGTTGTACTTCCATGCAGGAAATATCATCAGATTTGAAGTTTACCCTTTGAAATACTCTGGAGGAAACCAATCCTGAGCATACCCAGGCTGGGAGCAAGGCTGCCACGTTTTTATGATGTTTGTACTAGACATAGGTACCCGATGGAAAGACTCAGTCTGCCGTGGGATTGTAAATCAGCAAACCCACACTCAGCTCATCCTTAGACTCATCCCAGAAGACCAGCCCAGCATAACACCATTGCTCTTTGAGGACAGCTGTGTGACCTCCTTACATGTAGGTGCAGTTTGTCATGCTCCAGCCAATCCACAGGGAAGGAAAGGTTTATTCTCAATGAAATAGAAGCATTAAATGTCAACATCCATTTCTTCCTGTGTGGCATATCAGAGGATTCATACCCACAGGGCAATCTCTGGGATCCCTCCCATAAAGCAGCACAGCTTTATGGAGAGGCATCAGGGAGGGAGGCAGAGGAGGAGATCCCACTTGAAGCCCTTCTCTAAATCCCTTAGAGTCAGGCAGGGAAGGACGGGGATATGAAGCAACTCACCCAGCTCCCTCCAATCCTCTGGGCATCTGTGAAAACAGTGCTCTGCCCAAAGGAGTCAGGACAGCACAGCTTCTTCGCTGCCTAGACAGGGGTTTCTAGAGAAGCTATTCTAGTTCTGTAACATGTTTTGGTTAGTCTTTTAAGGCCAAGGTGGATTTGTCATCCCAGACGAGGTATAACACAGAGAAGGGAGATTCCCACACCACAGTACCTGTATCACAGCGAGGCAGAGGCAACTTCAAAACAGTAGGAGATCAAAAGACCACAGCAGCACGTTGCTCAGCAAGTTTTATTGGGAGCTAGGAGTGGGAGCACACTTTGAAGCTCTCCAACAGGACAGTCACTGTCCGGTGACAGGAGTCCCCTCTGCAAGTGTCCTCACTGAAGCATCCTCAGCTGGACTGCGGGACTCTGAGACTCCCCTGGTGGCAGCAGCTCCTGACTGTACCAGGGATGCTTTGTCACATTCCCTTGATACGTATTCCCTTGCTCAGTCACCCACCTCATACGTGACATTCTCAGCTGCACGTCTGTTTATTCACAACAACATACAAAATGGAGTCTTTTCTCTCAAGAGGTTTTAAGTTTACATGAGTTCATACACAATTGTATAAGGCTTGTACATACATGTCACAGACCAGGTAGTATGAACACAGCCAAAATTAGAGCTGACTAGAAATCTGCTACATGCAAATGGTCTTTTCCATAAACAACACAGAAGTATTCAGCAAAAAATGCCCTATTTGCCAATTTTAAAAACTTAAAGACACTGCTCTGAACTCCCTGTAGTATCTTGAGAAAAAGTTATAATTTGGGTTAGGATTCTGACCCTGCTGCTTGGTAAAGACCAACTGGAACAAATATAAAAGGCAAACTGAAAAAAAAAAAAAATCTGGAAGCAAAAACATAGAAGCAAATCCTTGTCCTCAAAGCCACCCCTGCTGCCAAGGACTGACTTGCATTGTGCTAGTGCTTTTCCAAAAGAGCCCTCATGTGACACTCACATTCCAACCCCATGACTGACAGGGGGACTCACAGAGAACAGGGCTGCACTGTCATCTGCCCAGCAGGTTTTCATGTGCTGAACAACTGCACATTGAGAGCAGGAAGATGCCTGCCAGCTTCCCAACACCCTGGGGAAGCAGGAAGTACTTGATTTATTCATCTAAAATCAATTCCTTCTTTATTGAGGAAAAATACCTTCCACTTCAATTATTGAAGTAAAATATTAAGAAGAAAATCTTTTATTTTAATTCCCTGGAAGTTAACTAAGAAAAAAAAAAAATACCACCAAGGAAAACCCACTACTACCACACTTGGTCTGAGCTTGCCTGTTCTTGCTCACATGAAGAGCAGTGGTACACTGGATTCTCCTGCTAACCAGTTAGCCAGCTGAGAAGAGGCATGGCAGAAATATTATGCAGATGACAGTCAGCTTCCTTTAGCATGGTTAACTTTCTCTCTCACAATGACTTATTTTCATCTCAAAATAGATTGCACTCTTATTCCTAAGAACATACTGTGACAGCTAGCAGTTTCCTGCAAATAGAGAATTGGCCTTGTGAGAGTATCAAAGGGAACGAGCTGACATTCAAGTGTTTTGAAGCTATTCCTTTTCACCTGTGCTGCACAACTGGCTAAGCCCTTTCTAAAGCATTTTAGCACTTGGGACCTCATCCTGGCAAAACTCAGGCAGAAGGTCAGCTTTATATATTGCCAGCTGTCCCACTGAAGTCAGTGGGACAATTCATGACACTAACCTCAGTGCCTCCATAGATCTATTCAGACTAGAGCCTTTATTTGGACACTGAAATACTGAGCAGTACCCAGCAGCTTATGAAGTGCTGCACATCAGTGTCTGTGCAAAATGCTGAGAGAACAGCCTCATTCTTTCGCTCAGAAACACCTATTATGAGTAGTGTCAATCTCCACAAAAGGTATAGGAGTCAAAGCTCAGTAAATGAAATAGCCAAGGCAGACAAATGACCTTTAAATCAATTTTAACAGAGATTTTAAGATCTTGGGATTATTTCCTGTCAACAGGCTGATTGCCCGCAGACTAACTAGAACTACTCACCATCAGCACCTTCAAACCAACACTCCACTGAGGTTTTAGGCATCTCTAAAAAGAGAACACCATTCATACCGACAAGCAACTGTTCAAGATGGATTTGTATCACAGAATATACTCCTGCTGCTGTGATCAAACTTAAAGCTCAACTTTCTTAAAACTTAAGGCAGGCAAATGAAAAACAAAGGAAAAGCCTGTACAAAACACTGACAAGGAAGTATTCCAATACCAAGGTGACCATCTTGAGGAATCTGGGCATCAGCAGAGGAAAGTAGCTAAAAGAGCAGAGGAGGAGAGTTGCTTCTAAAATCTATTTCATCTTTTGCACCTGCCCAGAATACAGCCTCCATTTTCTGGCAGCAGCTCATTTCTCAAAATCTAGTTTGGAGAAAAAACAGCACCAAAGCTAGAAACAGTCCAAACGCAGTTGCTACCACTCAGTCAAAATGTTTACATTGGTTTCAAATGAGGAAAGCTTGAAATACCTGCCTCTTTAAGCAAAGTGAACACTAAAAAGAAAAAGGAGACTGCCTCAGCAAGACCGTTCCTTTAGGGACACATTGTAATGTCAGACACTAAGCACAGTAAATGTCAGAATGCTGATTTAACGTACATTGAATGATGAAACAGAGGATGTTGAGAAATCCACAGAAATACCATAAGAAGACACCTACATCCTACTGTTTTTATTGTCCTTACATTTTTAAGATCAGGGGCCAGCATACTTACTGTTACATTTAAGACTTCCTTTTTTAAGGCAAACCCAAGAAAAAACAAGTGAAAAAGTATGAGAGGCAAGTGTTTCACTCCACGTGAAATTTAGGTAGAGTGAAGTCTTTAAAGAAAGATCAGTCACAGTTTTTGTGATCAATTTATGGAATACAGACTGCACTTAAGATTAGACAGGATTAAACTTTTGATTCTGAAATAATATACTAAAAACTCACCTGTCCCTTCCATTCTGAGATTCGCTTTGGTCACTGAAGGGTGCAAAATCAAACATTTCTAAGATGTTCTGAAAACTTGTGTCAAAATCTGAACTAATATCTAACAGACTGCTTCATATACACTATACCTGTGAGTATGAATAATTACATTACCTGCTGTAGGAGAAAAGAATCCTAAAATTATTTTCTTTCTGTAGAGTACAATTTCAAGAATTAAATTATATTTTTAAATCCAAGCATTCCCATGGCCGAGGGCCAGAACATTTCTCTGCTTAAAATATCAAGATAAAATTACTACTTTTTATTCCTGTACTTTCTAAAAGTACTGATGGTAGTTGAGTATCTATCTTGAAACAGAAGACAACGCATACTCTTCTCAGTGCAACTGGCAAATAAGTCAGACTATTCAGAACAAGCAACTGGCTTAGCCCTAGATAATCCTATATTGTGGGATGAACAAATCTTTTCTAGGCAGCAATATGCCCTGCCATGTATCTTTATATAATATCCAAAATAGTAAATGATTTAATAAAAAAAAAATTCTCTAAGGGAGCTCAGAACACAGCAATATCTACTTTCAAAGCATATCCCAGAGAGAGAGAGGGGTGTTTTTTTAGTATTTTATTGAATGAACACATCAGCAAGTAAAATTTAAAGAAAAATCCACATGCAGCTTCCTAGAAATAACAGTCCACAATTCCCTCCTTAGTTATCTTTAACCATCTGGTTTTCATATTCCCCAGGCAGCTTATACAGGTCCGTCGTGTCCCCCCCTGTGATTTTCCTGTCTTGATTATTTTAATAAATAATGGGCACCACAGGCGATCCTAGAGAAAAATCCACATCTCAGCATTGCATAGCTGGACAACTAAGTTCACTGGATGTCGTCATCATCAAAGAGATCTTCAAAATCTAGTCAGAAAAATAAGATAAGGTAAAATTAACCTTAAAAGTTTCAACTGTTACATATGTACATACTCAAGTATGGTTCTTCATTATTTGGATTAAAGACAGAAGTAAAGGTAAATTAAGTGAATAAGAGTTACTGCACCATCAGTTACTAGAAATGTAACATCAGTGTAGGAAAAGACAAAGGTAGGCAGACCTGTGTATATATTCTCTATCATACACCAATTAAACTGCTTCACTTGTACAATACAAGCTTTGCAATTAAATTCATGAATGCAAGGTAAAGCTTCAAAGGAGGAGGTTTTATAAATGTGTTAAATAGCCATCACATTCAGAGTGGATCAACCATGATTCCCAGACTCCAGAACTAAACAAGTACTACTAACTTTATGCATGCAGCAAGTCTTGGACGTAGACACTTCTGCAGAATTCTGGCTTTAGGTCATAGTATCCAGGCACATGCTTATAAATTTTGCAGATTGACATTCACATTTGTGATTTGCTGTTGCCTTCCTTAAAAAACGTTTCACTGCTGTGAAGGTACTCATAATACTTCTCTCTCAGAAAACTCATCTCACTCAGACTAGTCAAATGTGGCCAGCTAATCACAGCTGTTCTATGCATCTTTGGGAATTACTCTTAACCACTTGGCCTTGCACCTTCCTCATATATTGAGCATAAACTAACAAAATAACTGAAAACAAGTCTTTATTCTTACAGAAGGCAACGTACAAGTGCCATATAATAAAATGAGGATTAATCCTCATTTATAAGAGCCCTAAACTACCAATGGAATACAATATCACAAGCGGGGCTTTCAGCAACCTGGTCTAATGGAAGGTGTCCCTGCCCATGGCAGGGGGGTGCACCTAGATGATCTTTAAGGACCTTTCCAACCCAAACCATTCTATGACTCTATGAACTTGATGGTAGAACTTTATGGAAATACCTGTTCCTGAATATACTGGCTCCAGCAAAGAGCTAGGTCCCTCCCAACTGTTCAGAGTATATCAAAGCTGAACTTCCTTTTTCTGCTGTATTCTAAGTCTTGAGCAATGTGTGAAGCCTACTTTATTTCATAATTAATACCAGTTTGTGACATCAACACCACCACAGCAACTAGATTTAATAATATATCTGAAATTCACTGTTGAAATGTCTAAATATACTTCTTAAGAAGCATAAAACCCCCCACCTTAGTAACCAAATCTA
The DNA here is from genome assembly GCF_964188355.1 of Buteo buteo. Classification (NCBI taxonomy): domain Eukaryota; kingdom Metazoa; phylum Chordata; class Aves; order Accipitriformes; family Accipitridae; genus Buteo; species Buteo buteo. The sequence continues at coordinate 27,387,452 of NC_134177.1, forward strand.
ATGTGGCATATATTCTACCCCTAAGTGGCCAGATACATAGCTGCTCTCCTCTAGAAGCAGCTGTATATACCTTATATGCATACACTTGACTTTCAAACAGAGAAAGCATATAAAAACCAAAGTTTTATTTTGCTTTGGGTACATATGCATGCATGTCTTAAGAGATTAAAGAATTATCAATAAAGTAGTAACACCCAGAGACAATTTTGTAAAGTTCTGTCCACATTTTTATATGTATTTGCACTGTTTAATATAAGCTATTTGTTACGCAAACAGATCAAGGCATTTTTCCCTGTAGTGATTTACATGCTAAATCGCCTAAAACCTCCAGGAGAGGAGAAACAAGCATTATATCACCCCCACCTGCATCACTTAACACTGAAGCGCTCTTACCGCACCGCTCACTAGAAGCGTGGTCAGGGAGAACTTTAGCGACTACCAGGCACCAGATATGAGATCAGAGAGAAACCGAGCGAGGTTTGTTCTGATAATCTTCAGTTTCTGCAGCTGTTACTTGGCAGGCCCCAGGCGTCACCATCCCCGCCGGGCAGGCAGGCACCGCGGTGACCCCTTACCCCTCCCGATCCCCGGAGCGCGGCGGCCCTTACCGTTAAAGAAGTCGGCGTGCACCGCTTTCTCGTTGGCGGCCAGGTCCATCAGCAGCCCCGTGCTTCCCCCTGCCTGGGAAAGCAGGCGCTAAGAGCGGCTGGGCCGCACGGCCCTGCCACCCCCAACCTCGCAGGCAGCACCCCCAACACCTCCCCACCTCACCTCATCAAGATCCACGTAAGGACCGGCTCCCTCAGGAAACATCTCGTCCACCGCCGGCTTCATGGCGGCAACCCCTCTCGGCCCCCGTCGCGCCACCGCTTCCGGACGCGCAGCACCTACTTCCGTTACGAGGCCGGCCAGCGGCCTGCCCCTCTGCGCGCTTGGCGGTATCGCCTCTCTCTGGTTGCCCTGTGCGGGGCGGGCCCCGCCGTTGCCATGGCGAGGAGGGCGTGGTGGCTCCGCCATTTTGCTTACCCCGCCCTCCTCGCCGTGGCAACGGCGGGGCCGGTCGCAGGCCCCAGGCCTCAGGCCTTACGTGAGGAAGATGGCGTCGAGCTAGCCAAGGGGCTGCAAAGGATGAGGCTGTGAGTTCTACTGGGGTAGAAACGGGGTGAGCTGGCATTTAACTACTATACACACAGAGAGTGGTTTCCTGAGTCAATGCTGCGAGCATTTTTTTGTGTAAAAAAACCCTCTCAAAACCACGCAACAGAATCAAGGAGTTTATTGATTTCGCACAAAAGCATAAGTTGTAAAAAAGACAAGACTAATGTAAAGCATGAAACGCTATGCATGACTGCTATGAGTATTAATAAGTGGCTGAGGGGCAGTTCAGGTGCAGTTGCTGGCAGCCATGTATTCACTTACACATCTTGGCACCAGTTTCAGCAAAAGACGAGCAAAGCAGTTAGTGCTCATGGTTGGGCACATGATAGCCAAGGTGACTCCCAAAAGGAAACTGGGCAAAGAAGGCTCTGGCCAGTTCATCGATCCTGTCGTAGGCTCCCAGGGTCCGGAAATATTCCACATAGGACCAGAAATCGTTGGATGAGAAGGGCCAGTATGGCAAGGCTACAGATTCCTGGTAAAGATCTAAAAAAAAATTTAAAAATATTGCAGATTACTACAATACAAAGCATTTTTGTTGAAATCTTGGGCCTGGGAGCCAACATGGTTTGGGGTTGTGGGCTCCCCCAGCAGCAGAGAGACAGGCAGAGCCATTTCCCCCTCTCCATGCCCCTGCTCCGGTTGCACCAAGAATGACAGAGTGGGACAAGATGGAGAGCAGGAATTAAGGGACACCATCAGCTTTTGGGGAAATTCAAGAATTCATTGGGCTGCTTTAACTTCTAGGAGGCTGCTGGTTATTTAAAAGCAAGGAGCAATAGCAATTGAATGCTATTTTTCCTCATTCCACACCATTTCCTCTGCCCAATATAAAAATATAAAGAATAAGGTGCCATCATCTATGCTGTGCCCATGCAGCTGCCTGCTCTGCCCGCAGGAGAGCCAGGGAAAGGGCCATGCAGTTGCTCCCTCACCATCCCAGCATCAAGGCAGCTCAGCTGAGTACAGCAGAAACCAGAGGTGCAGGATCCGCCCCGGGGTCCCGGGGACTGGGTCTGTGCTACCCTGACATTGCCTGGGACCACAGAGTTGTGCCTCATCTCAGCAGGCCATAGGAAACAGGCTAAGGAAATGGAGAGGAAAGGCATTGCCACTTGGAAGACAACCTGCTCTAGGAATACCTGAGAAAATAGGAAATACTCATTGAAACAAGATTTCAAATTCAGCAGGAAAATGAAAACAAAATCAATTCTGAAAATGCAGGAGCTCGACCACCCTTGGGCCCAAATCTGGGCAAACAGAGAAGCATATATAAAATGTAAACACTAGCTGAGACCACACAGTTACAAATGTCTGTCTTTGTAGCAAAACTAAACCCAGTATTTTGATTTGATTTAAAGCCCATTTAAATAGATGGGAGCCATTCCACTCACCAGGCTCAGCTTCGGACCAGGATCTTTAGTGGGAATTAAGAGCCTTCAACAATCCTATTGTCAGACCTTAATTTTACAGAGTAAAGTTTGCAGCGCACAGGCACAGGTGGCATATACCAAATCAAATGAACCAGCCAAATGCTGTCTGTAGAGGAGAATTCACTGTTTATACCAGCTGACCTTAGATTCACTTTGCAGTCTGCTGTTTGGCCCAGCGTGAAAGAAAACCATAATTGTTGGTAATGAGAGCAACATGTTACTGCCTGAACAATGTTTTATTTTTAGATTGACACACGCTCTCCTGACTGTCCAAGAGGTTGCTGCAGAAATATTTGCTGTGCACAAATACACTAGCACCCTTAAACTTGTGAAAACAGAGTTGATACATTCAAAAGATTTTAGAGCCATAAGGAAATATAATGGAGCATAGGGAAAAATGTTTTGAATTAAAGGTAATCATATTAGCCCTTATTTTGTATATGTATTTCTATTTTCCGTATCTATTATAATACTCTCCCTGCATATTTGTATCTGTGCACTCAGAATGCTGCTGGCTATGCTGCTGGTTATACGGAGGTGTACACCAGCAATAGCAGTACTTTGTTATTGCAGATACTTCTATGCAACTTTGTTTTCAGAAGGAATTCTGTCTGAAAACACCAAAGAGAGGTTAGCTAATACAATCATCAGTAAGCCAGTGTAAACATCATTAGGATGTTAAAGAGTTTTTTAATCAAAGGCAAACACTAATCCAATGGGCTAATCATGCAAAGTGACACGAACCACAGGGTAGCTGTGCTAAGGGATTTATTCCAACATTTCTTTAATTGGATTTGTGGCAATTTGTAAATTTTAAGCGTTTTGTCATGCACGTCAGTATTTCTTGCCCATAACCAGACAGACATATAGTTATTAGTGTTCAGGACAGACAATTCTCAGACATCTAATATGCTTTTAAGTCTGGTGCTTTCCAATTACAGTTTTGTACAACAGAATTAGTGATTTGACCATAACCCCCCCTTTTTTTAAGACTGCAAGTATATTAGCTCTATTATTAGACATTAATATGTCAGCTTTTAATAATTTTTTTTTAAATTTCAAAAAAGTCACTCTTCTTTCTCCACCAGAACTAGATGAAAGCGCTTCCACAGCCCACTGCAGTTAGTAAGCGTCCTGCCAAAATCGCTGCTAGGGATCAGGTCTGGGAGTTACAAATGACTCTTTTAATTGTTAGTGATACAAGGAAAAGAAAAAGACATTAAGAATTACCATCTCCATCCTGGATTGATCGGGCATCTGTAAATAAAGAGGAAACTCATCGGTACCAGCTCCCACACAGAAGGGCTTTCTGTTAATAAAAGGTTTGCTGTGTAGCCAGAAGCTGACAAGTTCTTTAATGCATATGTAGGACCCTCTGTATAGCCAAACATTTTTTGTTTCTTGAACAGCTGAATAAGGAATTCCCCATTTGCAGTCCCTCAGTGCTACAATACTCTCAACAGCCAGAGCAGTTACAACTAATACACAAGCAATATCTGATACTAAATAGAAGATACTGTATTAGTAACAAAATATTTCTGGCAGCTTGAAAAAATAAATGAGAATAAATTCATCAGTAATCTTACCTGTTAGCATGTTCATCAGCATACAGAAGAAAAACAAGACAATAAATGTCATCTTTTCTGCAAGACACTGCTTGTGTTTCTGAAAAACAATCTGTACAGCTGAGGATTATTACGAGATTAATAATTATGCAAAGTCTATTATTTCTTCTTTTATTAGAAGAATATGTTCCAAAACAGATTCTAATTATTAATTTAGGCATAACAAGATCCAATTACATTTTCTTACAGTTTCTGAACTGCAACACAGAGTATTAAAAGTACCACAGTCCTGAAGTGTGTACTGATATTTTATTTATAAGTGGCATAAATCCAAAAGGCTCCTCTGAACTGACATGAAATTAAGTGTCTTTGGAAATGTTTTATTTTGTGGTTAATTTAATTTCACTTTAGAAATTACCTCTCTCTCTGTCCTTTTCTTCTTCTCACAGTAGCAAAGGTCTGTAGTTCCGAGTCAGCTACAGAACTCCAAAAGGATTTCTATTGCTGTAAAATAGCAGTGCTGTTTAAGGAAGGGTCGGGGGAAAAGGAGAGAAACGTCACCAAGTTACTACACCAATCTGATTTTGTCGCCTTCAAGTAGAGATATTTTAACTGCTCACATTTGCATTATATTTCAGCACTGTCCATGGAAGAAACAGTAGACAGTTTCTGAGAGGAAATCAGAATCAACTTTGGCAATAATACTTTTGTATTTTGAAGATGGAGGGAGAAAATCCAGAAACAAATTCAGTCATTATTACCTTTACTGCCCTCCTGATTGTCTGTCTTTCTGCTGCTTTAGAAAAATAGATTTTAAATGTTATTCAAGCAAATTGCTAACAGGATACTGAGTTCTGTCTCCAGCTGAGTCACAAAACCCACAAGCACTTGACATTGATTTATGTTCTTACTTGGCACCCTTAAAATCTAGATCTTAAAGCGTACATAGGCACCAAGCGCCCACTGAAATCAATTGGCTTACATTATGCAAAGTAGGTCTCAAATGACCTCAGCCATGCTGATGGTGCAGGTACTGCAGCCTTCGAAGGAGGTCGATAAGGTGCATTGAAATGCATTTTCACATTATACTGCTTTCCTGGAAAGATTCCTCTCCCAATGCCAAGCAGGTTCTTTGGGCTCCAATCTGTGCAGGTTGCTGAAAGGATCCAGCACTTTGAGAAGCCTGGAGGGAAGACACAGTTTGGAGAATATTCAGTTGATGCGTACATCTTGATTTTCTTTTAGCACAAAACTCCTGATGGCAGCAGGTGTGGTCAGGGACTAAGGTGTAGCACAAAGTGCTCTGCAACTCATGGGGAGATGTGGGGATTTCTGTGCTCCTAGAAGACGTGGCCATTCAGGTCATGTTGCCAAACCTGGCAGCTGCTTTCAGATGGCTCTACTCTAGAAAGGAGCCACTGAAATGCCAGTGCAGAGCTCGCTGCTCACATTCATGCTGCAATGATCTGATTGTACGGTTGCTGATTGGATCTGCTCTCTTGGCTGGGAGTTTTCAGTTGCCTTTATGGTCTACAAAAATAATTTATCTATCTCGAGTCTAGACACCTGCATTTCCCAACTGTGTGTGTGGGTCCTAACATTGGTGCCTTTGCTCTACCACATCCACTTGTCTGCCACAGGAGTATCATGCCCAGAAATTCTGCATATTCATGTAAAGTCTTGGAGTGGAGAGATCCAGGTGAGTGGCCTTGCAGGAGGCCCCAGCTTTGCTGGAGTTTATTCCTATCTACACGCAGAGTTAGGTAGTCTTGCCAAGAATTAAAGATGTTCTGAGCAAGGGAAAAAAAAAAAAAGTGCTTTATAGCACACCAAGCTGTGCCAACTCTTGTGGAGGCTAAAAAGAAAAATATTATGAAAGCAGAACCTATTCAATCTTTGAAAGGTTTTAATCCTCCTGTGTAATATTTCCTAAAACCGCAGAAGGGGTCCCTACATCAGCTATGTACCGCCAGTACCTCTGCCCCACTCTCCTGGGGTTACAGCAGCTGTCAGTGGGAGAAGGCACTTCTCTTGCTTGGTGGAGTCCTATGGTACAGCCATGCACTCAGGTCTACCTGCCAGCACTGCCTGCAAAGCCAAATAGCACTTCCCCTTTCACTCCCTAACCTGTATATCCTATTCAAATAAACTATGAGAAGCACTGACATATGCTAATTCACACACAAAACAGTCATTAGCTGTAATTAAATAATTAGCAAAAAGCAACTTCTCTGTACACCCATCAGTAGCTTTTTGTTTTGGCAGTCAATAGGAGAGGTGTAGTTCCAACTGGGAGGTGAGGTATGTGTTTTGGATTATGACAGAAGAGAATAATGATGTTCCTGATACAGCCACATCCTGCAGCTCTCCTCTCGAGGAATCGACGGTGTTGTAGGAGGATGACAAAGTCACAGAGGTTATTAGGCTCAGGGTCGCTCAGGTCACAACGCAATCTGCTACAACACTGGATGATCTTAGGAGGATTCGTGTAACTAAGGCTCACTCTGACATACACCTTTACACCTACCTCCTTTACTGTTTCTTATTTTGTCTTTTGAAGCATGGAGTTACCCCCCTCCAGAGCTAGGAAGATCACAGATCTGACATTGTGTGACAGTCTTCTAACAATTACAGGCTTTCAATTTAACTCATATCAAAGTTTTCCATTTGCTAGTGCACAGATTGGAGATGGAAATAAATTCTCAGGGTTTCCATCCTAAAGGAGGTCTAAGAAATTATAAAAAGAGAACGAGAATTAGCATTTAAAACAGTTGCATCAGGGGATACAGCCAAGAGATACAGTTGTTTTAAATGTTAATTTTAATCCCTTTTCTATCAAGGATTCTGTTGCTGTACATGAATACTTCCCCCCACTGGGTCTGTCCATTTGAAACACAACATTGGACTAGAGAAGAACTGATGAGTTCTCATCAGTTGCTCAATGGACTGTGCACAGTGGGTTCAGTGTGCCAAACAGAGCACCGCATCTTCTAGGGCCAACCAGGAAGCACACTGTGCACTGACATACAGCATTTGTGATACGCTGCAAGCATGTTCATTCCATCTTCTCCTTTCTTTTTGCTCTAGGACCCCTTTCCTTTTTTCAAACTCCATGCAGAGGGCAACTGAAATAACAGCACTCGATGCCCAGTACAAGTGCTGGTATGGATCAGTTAGCAGAGCCCTCCACTAATAGTTGCCACCCTGCAGGCTTCTTCACTGCTGTGCAGTAATTGGAGATGCCATGGTGCCCGCAAATGCAAATCTGGCTCAGCAGCAACCACATTTCAGCAGGTACTATAGCACTTCACAGGGCACCTGCTGAAAGAGTCTAGTGTTTTAATTTCTGCTCATTTTTGAAACAGTCATTTCTCATTTTCTCTTTTTCAGAAAGTCTCATTAGTTCAAAAAGTTTTTTACTTTTGCCAGCAGCAAGTTCTTCGGGTACCTTATTCTGAAGTTTGCATGAAGTTTTTTAGATAAGGCCATTGACTCATAAAAGCTTTGCTACATTATAGAAGGGGCTGATGGTAATGAGCTTATCCCACCCACCTGTCCCAGGAGGATCCAATCAATATGTACTTTTTGTAGATAGCTCTCAAAGCCAGAAAATCCCACAATACATCAGTCAGCTCTGTCAGACACAGAAATCAATCGGAGCATAGAGGACATTCCCTTGGGCATAGGGGAATGCAGTTTGGGCAGCGCAGTTGTTTGTGTGACTTGCTCCCTGATGGGGAACAGTCCTGGAGCTGCCAGCCCTGTGAGCCTGCCTTCGGGTGGGCCCATTGCTAATGGGCTGTTTTACACAGAGCCAGCCCCCGTGGAGCAATTCAGCTCTCCCTGTTGATTAACTAGAAACAAAGATAAAGGAATACAAAAAAGCAAGTTTATGGATGCCTTTGTTTTCTCAATAGCTATATTAGAGTGGTATTACACACAAAAAATTCTATAATCCTTCAGGCACTGAAAAAAACCCACTGTACATTGTTTTAAAGAAACAGAATATTTCCTATTTAATCAGTAGGCAAAAGCACATGCATACAGAGCTCTGTAAGAACTTAATTACAAACTAAATGGCACTTACAGCTGCATCTGAAGTGCTTTGCCCTCAGGTTGAGCAGACAAAATGTTCTCTGTAGGGCTGTAACACTTTTGCATGTGAGAAACAACCAACAGCAGTGATATATAGACCATCCCTGGGAAACACAAATGTTTGATTATTTCCTTCAGCAATTTGGTCCAAATAGTACAGGTCAAAAGGAGATTCATGTGACTAGAATATGCTTTGCTCCAACAGGTGTGAATTGCCCTAGATCTTTCAGGCATTCACAGCTTCATTTTCTTTCCTTTGAGCTCTGCTTCACTCTGTGAATACAGAAGCGCCAAAATTTTCTGATGATGCTGGGTTACCCAGGATAGTAAAGCCCAGGGCAGAGAAGGAAGAATCAGGTGAGGACCTCACAGTACCAAGCAGCTGAATAACAAAATGGCCAATAAGAGTAAATGAGGTACCTGGGTAAATATCTCCAACTTTAAAAGCCTGTGGTATCTGACCATTGCCACTTAGAAGCTAGATTTGGAGCTACAATAGATAGTTCTGGTAAAACATTGTTCAATGCTCAGTCACAGACAGAAAATCAAATCAAATAGAGGAAGAAAAAAAAACCCGCAAGGCATCACTATGCCATTGTGGCTCCCATTTTGGATATTGCATGCATTTTTTGTTTCACCATCACAAAAGGACATGATAGAACAAGAAAAGATACAAAGAAGGGGATGAGGAATGTTCACAGTCAAGGACCAGCTAAAGCAGACTGGGACTCTTCAGGCCAGCAAAGGGATGAAGAGACCTTTATTTCTACAAAGAAACACCAAATTAGCCTGGCAATGGCTTGTTCAAAACAAGTGATACAGTTAAGCTGTGGCATTTCTTATCGTAATGTATTATCAACTACACAGTATCCTGGCTGCGGGTGTCTGAGCCCGGCCTGGGTGCAGAACATGACCAAGCAGCTCTGCACTTTTGCTCTGTTTCTTATTTTCCTCAGACATCCTCTGCTGCTGGGCCAGGTGAGCTCCCAGACTGACTCTGTGGTTGTTCTTACAGTCTGACTGAAATATTGCATCTTTCCAGTTCTTGTGAACAGACATTTTTCCTGCCAGCAACTGGCTTGATCATCCTGATTATAGTAGCCCCTGGAAGCAACTGAAGAGAGACACAGCAGATAGATTTGGATAGTTACAAAACAATTAACAGAATAACTGTAGTGCAATTACAGATAGCCAAGTTAAAGTGAACTGCTTTCACATGTACTAGAGCTAACTGTCAAGGTGAAGGTCAGATTTACAAACCATAAAGTTAAGGAGTAGCTCTACATTTAAATAAATCAGACTTGAGAGCAAACAAGAAAGTTTATCCATCCACTTTTTTTCAAATTATCATTTTAACCTCTATCTGAAGAAAGGTTATATTTGTAGATGCAAATGGGTTTCCAGATGTTCACAGATAGCAGGCAGTGCTCTACGCAGCAATGGGTAGTGAAACCAAAGCAAGGGAGCAGTTCCAGTGGCAGCAGGACTAGTACAGCTTTGCTCCCAATGAGATGCTCCCGCCAGGTATCCCAGTGCCTCTCCCCAGGAACACCCCAGTATTCTCAGCTCCTGCAAGGGGGCTCTCAGCTCTCCCCCACTGTCCCTTTCCCTCCCAGGGCAGCACTGCCAGCTCCAAGCACCAGATTTGGCTTTCTCAAGGGTCCATGCTTGCACAGCACTGGAGGCTGGTCTCCCTGCTCACCAGTCAAGCAGCTGCTCCTGGGCAAGCTAAGAACAGCTGCAGGCTGACTTCTCCCCTTCTATCACCACTGACACCAATAAATTTTCTGGACTGTCCATCTGCAAATGTTCACATGAATTACAGGAATCTCACATGTCGGCTGCCACCAAAGTGGGTTAGAACTTGCTAATAGTTTCAAACTATTTTTGCTGTAGGCAAAATGGAATATTAGATCTAACAAGTCCACTTGGTTGCCTGCATCTTGTTTCCTCAGGAGACAAGGCTGGCAATGCCTGTTAGCACCACAGAAGGTACACTGCAGCAAGGAGTCTTTGCTTCCAAGCAGTTCTGCTGCAGGGAGAGTGAGGGGCAGCAGCACCCAGATTCTGGTAGCTGAGCATCCAGGACTTGTCCTCTCCCTTCCTGCACCCACATGAGGCCTAAGTTTGTTTCCAAGGCACCTTTTTTGATAAATCAGTCAGTTCTTTGCTTTAGCCATACTGAGCTATTCAGCACAGCCACAGGTGACTGTGAACTCATCACAGAATCTAACAAACCAGACACTGAGCCCTTTCACAGCTCTCAAGAGAGGTTATATTTTTCCTATTGCCATTATGCTTAGATGTATCACAGCAATAATCTCCACCATTTTAAAATATACTCACAATAAATTGCTTTTCAGATTGATTGAATGCCCCAGCTACACTAAAGCTATTAAGCCATCAACAGCTGTTTATTGTTTTCATTTCACAGACATGTTTCTTTAACTAAAAGTGCATTAAATATTTTGTTACCAAACAACACTAAGATTTTAGTAGGATGAAGAGAAGCTTCTTTACACCCGGGGTCTCTTCCCTTTGATTCATGCTCCAAGGCTACTTCAGTATCACTAGAGCTATACCTGCCCACAAGCAGCTCTGCCCTATGAACAATAAAGTTGATTCAACAAGATTGATGAAGAGATGGGCTTGATTACAAAAAAATCCATCAAGGAAATCCGAGCAAGTCACTAGTATATTTGATACTAGCAATCAATGAGACTGTATTAAGGGCTGTATCATTGCAGCAGTTGCCAGACCAAAAGCCACATGTGAAGGGAGCAAGTGCTGCACAGTGCCCTGCCATGCTGGCAGTGACCTGGCTACCCAGAAGCAGGGCATTAGCCTGGGGAGATCACCCAGATATCAAGAGATTGTTTCAGCTGCAGATGGGGGTGTCTACGTTTGAAAGAGACTTCTATCAAGGAAGCAGTTTTTAACAAGTTCAATGTATTGATCTGGATGGTATGACTGAAGAGTGCAGTCACCATGTGTGCTCACTGCTGGAGATGCTGCTCAGCACTACAAGCAGCACCCACATCTTACCTCCCCTCAGCCTTCCAGCGTTTGGCGAAACAAACTCAATTTGTGAAGGTTTAACAAGTACATTAATGCATCAGGGAGGAACTGCCTGCTAGCATAGGAAGCAGTTGCACCAGGGGAGACAGTGCCCCTCATGCTGCTCCAGGGCAAGGCTCAGACATTTGTCATCTTTGTGCTCTTGGTCCTGCAAGAGGGGGAAAGAAGTCTGCAGTGAAGGCTGCATGTAGGGCCAGGATGTTATCACTGCTTTGAACAGTCACCCTGCCTGGTCAGTGGGAAGAAAACATCAAGAATTGCAAGAGTCCCAGCTTGGCTCAGCTGCATGTAGATTCATCTCATGGGCCAGCCAGCACTGTGGGTACCACAAACGCCATGCTGCCTTTGCTGTAGCTTTGTACCCAACTCTGCCATGGGGAGAGCTAGGCTGTAACTCACCTGCAAGTGCCATTATAGCTGACTTGTACTCTGCTGGGCTGAGAAGTAAACCTGAAAGGCACAGAGGAAGTGTCACATCTGCAGTCAGGAATATGACAGAGCTGGGGCCATAATTTCTCTTTGCACACCCATGGCTCACCACAGTTCATCTATGCCAGTCCCATGGAAAGGATGGCACATGGCTCAGCATCCCCAGCTGAGGAGCAGGGAGGATTTGGGAACACTCTTGTCTCCTGTGTCCCATGTTCCCTCAAGGTTAGCAAAGCAGCCAAGAATCATTTTGTTTCTCCATCTTACAAAGGTTGTCTGTCTTGAAGACTGAAAGGGTGAGGACTATCAGTCACCATCCCAACATGAAACAGCAGTTATCTTCTGCCCCAGTTTTTCTGGGTAACAGTGATCAGTGCTAATACTGTGGTTGGAAGGAAAGAACAAACCCTGCACAACTCTATGAGCTTATAAGATGTAGTGACCCAGGTAGCTACTGCCTTATACATTGGAAGCAGATCTTAGCCTTACGGCCACCCTATTTTAAGGCATTATTTATTCTGATCAGGCATTTAGCCTTTCAAGTTAGTAGTCTTACCAAGTTGTACAAGCTACTTTGCAGAGAGGAGTTACTAGAGGTTTAAGGTTCTAGTTTAGACTGATGTGCTAAACTCTAGCAAGGTTGAACAAGACTGAACCTAGTACAAAAGGTGACCAAATGGAATAAATTAATCTTTAAAACAGCTTTGATGGCCTCACCACTCTGATATTCCTTGCTTACAGTTAAACACAGGGAAAGCAGTTCTTGCCTGCAGCATTTGTTGCTGTGTAGTTCATCACTTGATGATCATGCCCTGTAGCCCATGTTTGACACATTACTTTGCAGTCAGTTTGCATCTGAACTCGACTGACAGCTCAGACTATTATATGACTCAGTATTCAGTTTAATGCCACTTTTTGTCAGTATTGACTGAAGTTAAGCCGTATGCATCTGCAAAGCAGCTTTACCAGAGCCCTGGTACAGAAGTTCGTTTCATTCATGCAGAGCAACACGATCCACATGAAGTCGGAACAGGTGCATTTGCAGGCAATGTGTTTTCTGCCAGGGACTTTTCGGTTCCGCAGGGGACACCCGAGCAGAACAGGGCCCAGCCCCACTCAGGGCCACGGGGCTCCAGCTCCCTCTGCTTTCCTTGGCCCAGGTTGCCCCACGGCCAACCCAGCAGTGCAGCATTCACCCACACTTCCAGGTATTCAGACTTCTCTTGGATTTGGCATTTTGTTGGTCACACGCTTCATTTGAATAGAGCCAGGGCAAAGCTTAAGTCACATCAGGAGATAAACAAAAAGCAGGACCAAAATCACAGTGGCGATAACCCCACCCCAGAAAGGGGGAAAGATGTTACCTCAAGAGACTTTGTTTTATAGCATTGACATTGTTTGGTCAGCAGAAGGGGAGTCCTCAAATATTTTTTTTGGAGATGTGTGGGAGTATTGGGTCAATGCTCTATTTAAAGCTCTAGTTAAACAATAAAAGCCAGTCCCTATTTCTAGTCTGTCCAGTACAGTTCAGCGTGACCATTGCCATTAAGATGCTCAGTCATACTGTCAAGGATGGGATGCACTACAGATTCAAAAGATGGATTTAGGCAGTTCCTTTCTACAGGTTTGAGTAAGTTACTACAAATTAATTTCTATTGCTTCAACAGGCAAAAGCTCCTATTTCCATCAAACAAGGTAAAAATACTACAGAAGGACCCACACCTTGGGTAGAATACTTCAGACAGGTAAGCACCAAGCGCAGGACCTGTCAGCATGAGTAAGGCTGGCAGAATCCAGCCCAGTATTAACTGAAAGCAGTATTTAGCTCAGTAGAAACTCCATGAGGTATTCTGAATGCTAAAACAGACCATATATATTAAAATAATCTGCAACAGCATGAAGAAAACCCTCAATTACAAGTTTCATCCCACAGAAAGAACACTGACACCTTTCTCCTCTCCCCCCCAGGCTCCAGCAGCCCAGTACTACAGCCAGGGGTGAGAGCCCCCTTCCCAGGGGCTGTTCCACTGCACGCTCACACCTCCTTTTTGGCCCAGGGAGCAGAAATACCACCAGAAAAGCATCACAGGTTTGACACTATTTGCAGGCACATGCACCTAGCCCATATCACAGGATCCAGGGCACACACTTAGGGAGGCAGCTGTGGGATGTCATATGGACAGGAGGGACCTGCACCCCATCTCCCTCTTTGCTGGGCACCAGCACCACAGTGCTGCACAGGAGCAGGGGAGTCATCACCACACTGCATACACACAGCCTGGCAAGCAAAGAAATCACACAAACACCAAGAATAGTGTCCACAGCACACCTTCTCAGTACTGAGGTTGCCTACTTGGGCAAGGGTGTCACTGGGAATGTGTGGAAAGCTGAGGTTAAAGTGCCAGGGACAGGACAAAAACCAAGGCAAAAGTAATCAATGGAGCTCAGGTCCCAGCAGGTTTGGAGCTGGTACTCCACCATCACCATTTCATCTCCACCTACACTCTCCCTTCTGCCTGGTTAGGGCTCCCTATCTGCATCCTCCTTCCATTGCCTCTAGGACCTCTCTGCCCCAGGTCCTGTGTGTTGGGTAAAGGCCAAGGAGACCTCAGCAGCAAGGACCAAGACAGAGAAAGTCCAAGCATCCCCATCTTACTATATCCACCATCACTAAAACACCCCCTTCATTTCAGAGCTGGCCCCACATCTTCCTTGTGGGGGTCTTCTGCTGTTCATGCAGTTGTGGGAGACCCTCTTGTCGCCCTTGAAACCCCTTGCCAGTTTGCAGACTAGATGAGCTTTGGCTTTCCTAACACCGTCCCAACACACCCAGGCAGGGTTTCCCTAGTCTATAATCCTCTAGTTTTCCCTGCAGCCTCTTCTTGCATACTACCTTTTTGCAGTCAAACTCAGCCATGAGCTCTCTGCTCTGCCTAACCAAGACAGTTTCCTGAGACATATTTTACCAAGTATTTCAGCAGACTGCTTTTATGATTGAAGGAGATATCACAGTTTCTTCCTACCCAAAAAGAAACCAGGAGCACCTTACATGTTCTGAGCAGACACTATTCACCTTTATGGCAACAAGAAGGCAAAAAAACCCACTACCACTTTCCCAGACCCCCTGTTCCCCCCAGTTGTGCTCCGTCAACCTTTATAGGAAGGTAGTACTGAGCAGTGACTCACCCCAGCCTGCTGCGTGTCAGAGTCCCAAATACACAGGCAGGCTCCACAGAGCAAGAACAGTCATAACTCTAGCTAAGCTGAAGACAACAATCCTACAATAGAGCTTAGAGAAGAACTTATAGCTCTGGGCTGAGCTTAAATGGGCTTCTGGGCCCATGGGCAGGGGTGTGGGTGGAGGCTTCAGGTGAAGCTGCTTAGGGCCTTTAGCGTCTATTAGTGCCCTCAGGACCCTGACAACATGTCTGTCTGTCAAAGGGAAAAGAAATAAACTACTGACATTTCTCTGAAGGAGGCAATAGGCAAGTTGGGAGAGGAAGGGTGAAGGTGATGTCACTGGCAAAGCCGCAAAGCATTGCTCGGCAAATGCAGATTCAGCTGCTGGTATTGCTGATGTCTTCCCATGTGATCTTGGAAAATCATGAGGGTGCTTACATATCTATCAATATGTTTAACTGAAAATCATGCTCATATCTGTCTTTAACCCCTTTAAAACATGCTGAATTTTAAACCCCCATCCCCGCCCACCCCAAACTGTGGCTCATATAGTGTTGGTGGGAGCTCAGGACAGGAACAAAGACTGAACATGCTGCCTGGGGTCTTGGGCTGAATCAAGGCGATTTCTCTTTGTGGCTCAAGCTTTCTGTGCCTGTATTCCCTGCTGTAAACTTTCCAAGGCAAATGCCTGTGAACCGCATTAGAAGGCAAACAGTACAAAATACTGACGGGCAGTGCTGTCCACCTGGTCTGTGCCTTTCACGTTCAGCACCAGCAGGTATTGCAAGGAGAATTACCCTAAACCACAAACCTCTCTTTTTCAGCTTAGCCAACCCACTATGTTAATTTCTGACTCCCACTAAACAAGCTGCTGGAATATCCCTCACCTTTCATATAAAACGTCCCTGCTCACTACGCAGCTTTCCTTTCACTTAGCCTAGGGGCAAGGTTCTTGCATTTTCCTCTCCAGTCCCCAGTGTCCTTCCTCCCCTCATTACTGAAAATGCATGTTCAGGAGGTAGCGGAGTCCCATCACCTCCCCAGTGCCACAGCCAGCACACTTTCTAATCCCTCTGAAGCTGCCAGGCAAGCCGGAGCCTGACACACATAACACCTTCCTGGCCTTGCCAAAACACTGCAAACATGATTGACTATCCCCACCACACACAACTCCCTTCCCCAGCCCTCCGCTCAGTTAGAACCAGCAATACTGCTCCGCAAATGACTCCCACTCTTGTACCCTCTTGTCAGGTTTTTTCCCTTTGCTTTGAGTTAGGACCACCTCTCTCTCCCTTTTTCTTGTTCTCACATGCTTCTTAATGCTTTTATCATCACACTGATGATAAAATGCCCATTTTCATCTGCATGAAACAGGAGGACCCAGAAATACAGACTGTAAATCCTTCAATATAAAGTATTTTTCACTCTGTGTGTGTGTTTGTGAGCTTGTTTCCATGTTTTTTTCTTCCCATTTGGAAGGGACATAGCTGTTATTTTTATATCAGCTCTGAAGCAGCTAATATTTTAAGTATTTCTTATAAAAAAAAGGGAACTGCGGGTACATCAAATCTATGGAGCTTCACATGGTTACATTTTAAGGTTTACATACAAATCTGTATGTAAACATTTGCCTCTGATACAGCACTGCCTTTTTTCTGAAGACCTCAAGATGCTCTAGACATATAAATGGCTCAGCCTGCAAGATGCTGCTTCCTTTGACCTTGCTCCAGCACACCACTTATACACATGCTTAACTTTAAACCTAAGCAGAGGGACTTCCGAAACCAATGGGCTGGCTTGCATGCCTGGTAAGAAACACGTGCTTTAAGTGCTCTGCTGGATTTGGGCCAGAGAGGCCAGTGCATGTGAGGATGGAGCTGTAATTAATTCAGGCTCACAATGCCCCCTTGAGGTATGTATTGCTGTGAGAGCTGCTCGAAATGTGGAAATGCCATTCCATGGGAAATTCTGTTATTTGAAATTTTTTTTGCTAAGGGCAAAGTGAATGTGTGAATGTAGGCTTCAAATAAAATAAAAGCCTTGTTTAAAGCTTAAAATAGAAATTATTTAAATGTGTTTCCCCTCCTTCTCATTCCCTGTCTTATTCTCTTTGTCCTTAACAAAAGATTAAAAAGAAATAATGGTGGTTGTTACAATGGAAATAAACTGCGTATAATGTAAATCCCTTGACCATCCTTAAATGTTTTGAAGCTGTAAGAGTAAACTAAGATTTTGTTAACATATCATCCCTCTCAGGCCCTGTGTTTATATCTTAGAGGATGATTTATTGAAAATAAATGGCCTTGCTAGGAGCAGGTGAGACCTTTCTGAAAGCACACAAGTGCGTAAGGCAAGTGACAGTGAGGGGAAAATACCCAGGCTTACAGATGCAGGGGTGAGGCAGGCACAGCTGCCAGAACCAGGAGAGAATGCAACCAGCACAGCCAGGACTTGGAGCCTTCTCATTGTAGTGGGGCCATAAATCCTCATTTATTCTGGAAACAACATCACAGTGGTCCAAATCCAGGCAGAAAGTGTGTGGAGTACTGAGCCCTAGGTAACGGGGCAGCCAACAGCTACTTCTGACAACACTGCAAGGAAAGTAAGTTAAACACACATTCACATGCCTTACTGGTGTATTGGCTTTGTGTCGCAAGGTTTTGGCAGCGGAGTGGCTTCTGTGAGAAGCTGCTGGAAGCTTCCCCTGTGTCCAACAGAGCCAATACCAGCTGGCTCTAAGACGGACCTGCCACCGGCCAAGGCCGAGCCAATCAGCGATAGTGGTAGCGCCTCTGGGATAACAGATTTAAGAAAGAAAAAAAGTTGCTAGGACAGATAGAAATGGCAGCTGGAGAGAGGAGTGAGAACATGTAAGAGAAACAACCCCGCAGACACCAAGGTCAGTGAAGAAGGAGGAGGAGGAGATGCTCCAGGCGCCGGAGCAGAGATTCCCCTGCAGCCCCTCAGGAAGACCATGGTGAGGCAGGCTGTCCCCCTGCAGCCCATGGAGGTCCACGGTGGAGCAGATATCCACCTGCAGCCTGTGGAGGACCCCACGCTGGAGCAGGTGGGTGCCTGAAGGAGGCTGTGACCCCATGGGAAGCCCACACTGGAGCAGGTTCCTGGCAGGACCTGTGGAGAGAGGAGCCCACAGAGCAGGTTTTCTGGCAGGACTTGTGACCCCATGGGGGACCCACACTGGAGCAGCGTGCTCCTGAAGGACTGCACACTGCGGAAGAGAACCACACTGGAGCAGTTCGTGAAGAACTACAGCCCGAGGGAAGGACCTACGTTGGAGAAGTTCGTGGAGGACTGTCTCCCATGGGAGGGACCCCACACTGGAGCAGGGGAAGAGTACGATGAGTCCTGCCCTGAGGAAGATGAAGCAGCAGAAATAACAAGTGATGAACTGACCATAATCCCCCTTCCCCATCCCCCTGTGCCACTGGGGGGTGGGGTGGGTAGGCAGACAATCCAGGAGTGAAGTTGTGCCCGGGAGGGGTGGAGGGAAGGTGTTCTGAGATTTGGTTTTATTTCTCATTACCCTACTCTGGTTGATGGGTAATAAATTGAGTTAATTTCCCCCAAGCTGAGTCTGTTTTGTCTGTGATGGTAATTGGTGAGTGATCTCTCCTGTCCTTATCTCGACCCATGAGCCCTTTGTTATATTTTTCTCTCCCCTGTCCTGCTGAGGAGGGGGGAGTGATAGAATGGCTTTGGTGGGCACCTGGCATCTAGCCAGGGTCAACCTGCCACACTGGCCAGGGATGGGATAAGTTGGATGTTTTAATTAAGTACATGCTTTAATGTCTACTGAATCATGGCTTATGCCAGGATTTAAGCCAGAAACAACTGAAGTCTTTAGATTTCTACTGTCTTCAGCCTGTGTGACATCAGGTAACTTATCTGGATGATTGGTTTTAAGCCTTCCAACAACTCCATTCATTTCAGCTGGAATGCTGTTGCATGCCAGCTCCTTGCAGTCAGCTGTGCCAAATTTCAGCTAGGGAGGCTGGTAAAAATGGCACTAAGAAGAAAAAAAAAAAAAGATAAAAATCAAATGAGACCCAGAAGAGCCAGGCTCTAAATAGAGCCCTATCATGACATTCCTGGGTAACCACAGGGAATTCATGCTATTGCTCTAGGCATTAGATCTGCATTGGTGTAAGTGCTGCAAGATGATGAGCATGGCAGAAGAGCCAGGAATTATCATTAATAATAATGCAAGGCAGAGACAGAGCCAGCAGGAACCAAGGATGGGTGGGAGGACTCTAGTCCTCATTCTGATGTGGACGTATGGTTGACTCAGCAGCCTGTGCTAGTCTGTAGCAACGACACAAGATAATTTTTAAGGTATTTTTGTGTTGCTTTAAGTCAGGGGTTGATGATGTACTGAGATGCATTTCTCTAAAGTTCTGCAAGGGCAAGCAACCATGAACGTGATAAAAGGCCAGAGAAGGACTAAGCCCCTTGCTGGCTTCAAACATAAATGTGTCCTTATAAAAATAAAGCCTTTTCCTTGTAACTGGAGTGTGCAGGAAGTTTGTTTTTATAAGTAGAAAACAGAACCTGTTCTTAATAAGGAACACTTGTCCATGGTTAAAAATCTTGTCAACAATGGTAATTCTTTCGAGCTCTTCCATGTCTGTGACATCCCAAAAGAATTATCTTCTAAGAAATATGATCAAAAAGTCCATAAAACCAAAACAACAAATTTACTGGACAAGATTCTAAGAGCAGGAAATTGGAAAAATGAAAGCACAGTTAAAAAGGAAACCTACCATAAACGCTGCTGAGCCATAGCAGCAAAAATTGGTTTATTGGTGCTGACATCAATTACTTAGGGAAGGCTGGGAAAACCTTCACAACAGGAATACATATGCTTTTGATTATTTGGTTCAGCCGTTGGAGAAGATTGAACACCCCTGTGATTGCTTGTGTCTTCCCCATGCTGATGTGACCGAATTTGGGAAACATGGAAAACCAGTCTGAATGTGCATCTAGTGCCAAAGACAGAAAGGAACAGTCTGAGCTTCTGGACAGCTTTAGGACCTGTAGCTTTTCATCCTAAAAAGTTGTACACTGGAAGTTCAGAGAAGTACAAACAGGAACTTGAGGCAAACAAGGGGTGCAGGGCAGATACCCCGTCTATGCTGTCATCCCTGCTCTCTTCGTCCCCTTGGTGAATTATGTAGTCCTTTTGCTGTGCCACCTGAGTAACCCACATGTGCGGGGCAGGGAACATTTGTAGCTTGCTGCCTGCATTGTCTGCATTAGTGACATAAATCACAGGGGTTTTTCTAAGGTTTGTGATTTCATGGGTGCTGGCTATAGACCAATAAAAAGAATGTTGTCATCACATACGTGAGTGAAACTGGTAATGGGCAGAGTACTTTCAGAAATAATTGGTATAATTTATTCTCAAGATTCAACATATTGCTATGCTATCCTCATTAAAACCCATTTTCAGCCCTTAACTCTGCATAAGACCTGCAGAAAAAGGGTAATCTTTTGATGCCAAACAAGTGGCTGTGTGAAGGTCTCAAGTTTGCTGCCACCATGTAACCAATGACATTTGGGGACTGTGCACTCAGGACTTAGCACCCTATTATTTTTATTATTACCTCCTATCTCATTCTCCGGAAGGACAGACAGAAAGCCTGATCATACAGCAGTCAAAAGGAGATTTGCCATTAATTTTGTTGAGGCCAGGATTTCATCTTCTGTATGGGTCCAGTGCTTAATTCCATATGTGTGCAACCTGGCTAATACTCCAAGGTACACTTTTATCAACAGAAGCACCACCAGTGCCATTGCTGTTTCCTGAAGTAATTTAAATTAACTCCATAATGCAATTCAGGGAGGGAAAGGTAATACAGATTGAAAGTTGCAGCAACTTGATTCAGCTCAGCTACAAAAATGACAGATAGCCCAATCTGACTTGGAACTATATGAAAAGTGCAGTTCCTTGTGTATTAGACTGAAACAGCCTCATTATTATTTCATGAGCTGGCTGGTCACAGTGTCAGCATGGATAAACAAACATGGGAAAATCACTCTGACCACTTCTGATAATCTTACACTGCAAAGCATTGGTGAATGTAAATACTAAGGGTGGGAAAATCTCAAAGTCTCTGACCCTTATTTCCAAGATGTGGGATCTTGCAAGATTTGGTTACATAGTGAGAGATTTGAAACTTTGACAACTTGGCTTCAAAAATATTTTTTTAATATACATAATTTTCCTGTTACTAAGTGGAAGAGAGACAAGCCTCTGCTGCAAAGCGTGCATCAGGATAAAAAAGCACCTCTCTAACCATGGGAAATTGTAGACCAAAATGCTGCTTTGATTTAAATAGTAATAACTGTCATATTAAGAGATAAAATAGGCATTTCTATCTTTAGTCATCTCCCTGGATCTAGGATGGGGCTTATTCCTGCCACTGTATTTATGCAGAACTTTGACTGGTTTCTCTGGCTTCACCTGAATTGTTGTGTTCTGCTTCTCTTTCTTTATATCTTTATGCTTTTGGGTGTAACAAAATGTATACCCCTAAATACAAATAAAATCTTTTGCAGCTTTCATTCTGCTTAAACAAAAAAAATTGAGAGCAACAGAAAGTTATATGTTTCATAAGCAACTGGCCATTTGCCCCAGACCTCACCCAATTTGAAGCGTGTGTCCATGTTGTAGGACCCTCCTGGAAAGGACACTTGTCTGGGCTGTAGCAGTGACATGCTCTGTATGTTTCCCTTCTTGGTAAAGGCACATTTTTAGCCTGGCCTGTCATCATAGCAAGTAGCATGTGCCACAATCATAGATCCCAATCTTGAGACACATTTTGAGAGTTGCCCAAATGTGCTGCATTTCCTTGCTTTCCATTGACGATCCTGCTTGTGCCCTGCCTATGTGGGACACTAGACCTTAAGGTCTTATCTGTGGGAAAGCATTTCCCATCATCAGTTATGATTTGATCTTCTGATCCTGAGGAAAGAAAAAAAAAGAAAGAGAGAAAGATAGAAAGATATTTTTACACACTTCAAAAATTAATTCATAGAAATATTCACAATTAATAAGTCTTTGCAGAATTGAGACCATTTGGGGAGATGCACTTCTGAGCATTTCTTCTGATCTGCTGAGGATTTTGGCATGATACAGAGCAGTAATTTAGAGACTCTTCCAGATGGCTTAAGGCTGTTAATTGAAGAAAAAGACAGATAGCACGTAAATATATAGCTATAGTCCTCTCCAGCTTCCAGATCTACTGAACTCATATAGGATGAGCTGGGGAGAAAAGTGGAAGCTCTATGGCAGCATAATGCTGAACAGCTGTGACTAGAGCCTGTAACTATCAAACCAAGTTGAAAAAATGGTCAGGTAGTGTCTATGACCTAAGATGACAATATTCAGGAGTAAATCAAGCCCATCCAGGAGAACAGCAGTGCACATGCTTTTGTTGTTTCAGTCTGTATGTGCTTTGGGTACGAATGAGCTTCCAATAATGCACAAAAGGTCAGGTAGGGCAGGTGCTGTTTCATGTTGCTCCAGCACTATACGATGTGTTATCTTAATTATGTCATACACAGCAATCCACGTAGGCAAGGTGTTTTAAATACAATCTGGAAGCATAAAGCTTGAGTTTCCTCTCACATACGTTGGCTCCATGGTAGCATTGCTTCATCATTTTCCATGCGAATTCACACTGGTTTAGATCAGCAGGAATGAGATGAGAGAATTATTATATTCACCAGATGAGCATAGTCCCTTTTCTCCTAGATGCATGTCAGGCAATCAGCTTTTCCCCTGAGCCTCAGAAAATGCCCATTTTCCAAAGTGGTACGTGGCGGCCAAGGCAGGCGCACAGCAGGTGCCAGAGCAGACACTTGGGGTTTCCATTTCTCTTCAGGGAGGCAAACATGGGGACAGATGGGGTTAAACTTGCTGCTCCACTAATGGCAAAGAAGGAGTCATGCACAGCAAAGCCCCTTGTGAGCTGCTGCCTGCAACCATCGGCCACAGGAAGGAGCGGCATTTCCACCTTCTGCTGATTTTCCCTCATGTTCCTGCAGAGATATTTGTACCCCTGTGCCTGCCAGGTAGGCTGTGCTACGAGGACACAGCTTTGCCTTTCTGTTCACCTGCCTTTCCAGAATGTAGTGGGTGTTCAGAACATCCTTAGTGGGCTCACCATGCCCAACATTTGCTGCTGTTGAAGCTGGGGGTGAAATATTTTCCCCTTCCATTTTCAGGCAAAAGGCTCACTGTGACCTAGTTCCCGGTCTGGGAAATGGGAATAACAAGTGCTCCGTTTGTCAGTATGGACAGCAAATAGCCTTTGAAGCAGGACCTGTGTCTTACAGTCTTTCTGGCTGTAGTTGACACAACAGGATCAAGGCCTTGGTTGTAATAATTCTCCCCAGTCAAATTCAGAGGCTGGTTGAATGCAGTTAAAGAATTAAACTATGATTTTGTCTCCATTGACACAGCAAGAATATCAAGATGCCCTACAGATTGTCAGAAACCTGTTCATTTTTCATAATCTTGAAGTGACACATTTTCACGTACAGGTATCTCAGGAATACATGTTTCTGCGAGAAAGTGGCTCAGCATTTCTGTCCTCTGCTATGTTAATCACAACCGACTGCTGGTATACGAATGTCGTAATACAGCAAATCTCCTACAGGATAAATCTCACGTACAAGAATCTGAATTCGGCTGACCTGGAAATATCTCAGTCATGGTTTTCACAAGCTGCATTGTCAGAATAGGGCAGAGATAACTGGGGCTCGGGCTAACGGGCGAGGGGGATGGGAAACCATGAGGTGGTGAGCATGAAAATAAATAGCCCTCTGTCACAAGAACAGCCCCATTGAGGGATGCTGATTTTGAGCAAGAGAAAGAAATCAGTCTGGGAGGACCCTGGATATGTATCAGTTCTCCTCTTCTCATGACCCCCAGAGCTGCTCTCTGGGGAAGCGCCTGCTCCCCGGCCCCCCAGCCATTCCTGGCTGGGGTTTGGGAAGCCCTGAGGGCAGCCCTTTGCTGCCCTGAGCAGAGCGAACCCTGCAGCACATCCCTCCAGCCTCTGCCTCTGATAGTGGAGGTGATACTTGGAGGGCACATGGCTGGGCACTGTCAGAGCAGGTGGGAAGCACCGAGCTGTGTGAGCTGCAGTGGTGTGTGCCCTGGGGCTGCCCCTGTCTGGCTCCACTGCTAGTGGGGTGCCAGAACATGGATGCCCCCCTTGACCCTCCATAGCATGGTACAGCTGATAACATTAAGGTTATTTTAGTGATCCTGTCTTGCCTGCTTCCCCCATAGCAGACTAAGAACTGAGGTGTGTGCTGACCATGGCTGTCAGGCAGATCATGCTGAGCCATTGGCCAGCTCACAGCAATGAAACCTCCACCTTTGTCCTTGTTTTGGGACTGTAAATTTCTTTGCTTTTTCATTTACTAAGTCCTCACTAGGACACTAGCTAAGAGGCAGGTGTTGCTTCAGGTGCAGCTACCTCAGGTGTCTCCATTTCACCACTTCTTAACACTGATTGCCTCCCCAGGGCTGCTGGGAACACAAGCCCTTAAAAGCAAGAGTAGGGGAAAAGGTTTGTTGGATTTTTTTTCCTTCTCTACTTCTGAGGCCTTCATTTATGCTGTGTGAGTACTGAAGAAGGGTTTTCCTGAAAGGGAGAGCCTTTGAACCCTGAAGGGCTGAAAGTTCTAACTATTCCTGTCTTATGGTTTTAAGGAATGAAGGTTTCTAGGTGTGATATTTTTGAGTTTTCTGTTGAATCCTTATTATCTTTCAACCTGCCCCCCCCCCCCCCAAAAAAAAAAAAAACAAACAAACAAACCAGAAACAACCAAAGCAACAAACCCTAGATAAGTATTGCTACTACTTGTGGTAACTTCTGCCTTTGCTTTGTAAGCAAGTGGGTTTATATTGAGAAACTAGTGAGACTATTCATATGATGTTGAAGAGCACTCTTCAGTATGATTATCCTGAAGAGGTGGTTACCTTCAATACTTTCAGGGCAGCTGGCTTCTGTTCCTGCTAGAAAAAGCTGGCTAAGAGGAGCTGGAACCACGGACGTTGGAAGGAAAGACTGAAGTGGACACTTAATGTAGATGTACATGTAAGCTTGCAGTCGTTGGGAAGCGCTGTTATTTTAGGCAGGTGGTCATAACAGACTGTTTCCCAGAGTTAATTGACTGACACTTCCAAATTAAAATTCTGTGGTTAAATTAAGCTTTTGTCTGTGGAAATTTACTTCCTCTAAGAGGTGGACAAAGTAGTCCCTTTAACATCATTTGCTTTCAACCCGTGGCAAAATAGAAGTATGAAGGAAAACTTGTAGATGAAGAAGGGAAGATGAGAGTGCAGAAACTCTAAGTAGGTACAAACCTTTTTGGAGACAAACACTTTTAGGGAGAAGTTCTGTTCATTGTGAACTGTGTCCTAAAATTATTTCTGTGTATTTTAGAGGTCTAAGGGTAGCAAGTACAGACATGTTTACTGTTCCTCACAGAACTAAGTCCTGTTGACCCAATGGACAACTCAATTGTAAAGTGTTTGCAGCACCATGTGAATGAAGTCAGGGTCGCTCTCTGTGAGGGTCAGTGACTCTGGGTCCTCTCAAAAGGACTACATCTGGGTCTGTGCAAATGCACTATTGTTTTCAATATCTCTAATAAAAGACAAGGGATGTGTTTACAATTAAAATGTATTTGTAAGAATTTTTTCAGTTGATGACTTTCCATGCTTGACACCTTTTTGTTTAGACATATGAGAGTTAATACAAATCTCATGTACCACCTACTCACATTCCAGCCTGCCTTGAGTTCCAGGGTGTGAGAGGGCTCCCTTAGATGTTGTTAAGTTGAAGACCTAAGTATACAGACAGAAATATTTTTTTGGTGGAGACTAATGGAGTGACTCTTATTGCAGAAGTCTGCAGTAAAAACATGGGAGGTCTGGCATTTTGTGTTCCTAGATTTTGGCGGTAACTCTCATTCCAATATTTTAACCCTTCACCAAGCTGCAGCCTCCTGCAACTTCCCCATGTTTATTAAATATTCTTTAATTAATATCTCCAGCTCTACTCATCAAGGAAGGTGGTCCTAAAGCATGTGTTGATGGCTAATTTCTAAGATGAGAAAGAGCAAATGTCCTTCATCAGGGTCTCTGAAATGGCAGACCCTCCTGCCAGGGGAGTGCCACAGCACAGCTGCTTCATTTGGTGGAGCTGGTGGCAGCTGACACTGCATCCTTTCAGCAAGGATGTTCCTTGCCTATCTGTTTGCCATCTCATTACAAAGTGTGGCTTTCATTTATGTTTTTTCCTTAATTTCCCTTGGTGAGTGATATGGTGTGCTGAGGGGAGGGAGGGCTGGACTAAAGGCTGGCTGACTTCAGCTGTATGTTACTTGAAGACAATTCAAATATTTAAGCTTTCTCAAGTTCTAGTTTGTAAAAGCAATTCCTCTTTGAGAAGAGGCCCTGCTGTGCTGCCCCTGGGCCTGGTGGAAGTGCAGGGGCCACCGTGTTTCTGTCAGCAGGGCAGGGCCCCTGACTTTCAGGCCTAGGGCTTGGCGAGATCTTCCCAGGCTGAACTCAGTATTTGAACGTACTGAGGCTTTCTCCATTTTTTCATATTGTTACATATATTTTGGCTTAGAGAGATGGGATTTAGAAGAAGATGCTTCTTTAAACTCTTTACTTCAGTTTTGTGCTTGGGGAATCTGCAGGTCCAAGCATGGGGGTTAGGCCTCTGTTCCCCCACACCCCAGGGTAGTTCAGCTGTACAAAATAATGAGAAGCCCAGTCATGCTGCTGCTTTGTAGCCTGCTGTATTTCCAAACAGGCCTTTCTTTCAGAGGAGCTGTGGGATATGAGGAAAGCCAGCTATTCAGGCTGTGATAAATGAATTTAGTCTCAAACAGGATTCCAATCAAAGTTTACAATTTATTAAATGAATAAAGGCAAGCAAACAGCGCTGGGAGCCTCTGCTCTACCAAGACGTGCACTGTGAAAAACAACCCAGCTTCTTTTATAGTCTAACATTAGTTATATATTCATACTAGGTGTGTCCTTCCAAAAGACTCTGCACCTCCTGGTTGTGCAGGTACAGCAGTTCTCCTCAAACTCTCCTCATTGGCTGAGGGGTCCTCCATGCAATGTATCTCCAACCAAGCTCCCCACTGCTCAGGCATGACAGCAGACATCCTGTGCAATAGCTGACACCCTGCACAATACCAGCTGTGGTCACCAGAACCCAAACAAGTTCACAACAGACACTTCCCCCCCCCTAACAAATGCATATAACAAATTGCTTATACACTGTTATTTTAATACACCCTCTATTTATACATACCCTCTATTTATACATACTAAAGATCACCCCATTCATAACCTTGCTTAATACTATGATGAATGCCTCGGTTCTCCCCTAGGATCTCTTGTTTAACACTGTGCTGTTAACAACAAAACCGGTTTTGGGCTGGCAAAAAAGAACTATATACGTATCATCTGTCTCCTCCCGCCTGCGGTTATACGAGGACCGACAAAATGGTTAAAGATTACATATACAGTGAGGGTCACATTTTATTATGCGGCCCTAGCATTGTTTATATTGACACGAATCAGATGAACACATTTCACAAGGCCAAAGGGAAGGTGTAGGAGTGGCAGGTGTGACTGGGGTAGCAATGGCTGGGGACTAGCTGTGTTAACCCCCATTTCATTAATAGCCTGTTCAGCTGAAGAACTGATAAGGTGTGTTGGTCTCAGGAAGGGCGGGGGCGGGGGGGGGGGGAGAAACCCAACAAGGCACTGGTTAGTATGAAAAGCACCTAGGACTGAGCCTGGATGATAAAAAAAACAAGTTACAAATGGAGACACCCCCCCAAAAAAAAAAAAAACAACAAAAACACCAAACCTTGTCACGTGTACAGTTCCCCATTGAATCAGTCTTTCTCTTGTCCCTGGTGCAGACTTGGGAGCAGGGGCTATTTTCCCTGAAGCATACTGGCAGGGAAAGGTAGTCTTTTTGGGGGGCCAAAGTTGTAATGGCTGGGCCCGAGAAGAAGATGGGTTTGGAAAGAGAAATGCTGCTAAAGCAATTTAGGAAGGATATGATGAGGTGGCCAGGGTGTAATATGTTTTAAGCTCCTGTTTTCACTGTCTAACATCTTCTGTTTGTACAGCACTTGCCCAGAGGGCTCTTGGGCCCAGGCTAAGCACCTGGAGGTGACGGTGAGGCGTGGAGTTGCAGTTAAGCCTGAGGGAAATGCAAGTACCAGCTCTGGGCTGGGGCGTGGAGGATCTGGGCCTGTGTCCTGTATGCTCAGACAGTGCTTTGGAGGAAGAGGTACAGGTAAATACTAGGCATATGATTCTTGCTTTACAGGCTCAATGCCTGGATGCTGATTTAGGTGAGGAACAAGAATTTTTCTTTCAAAACTTGCCTCGTAACTTTCAAATATATTTGCGTAACCTAGGCCTGTAGTGGCTACGTGGCTGTTAATCAGATCAGTGCCTCAGCTCAGCAAAGCTTTTGATTGTGACAGCAAGCTTGGTCAGTTAATCATGGATAACTTGAAATACAGTTTTGCTAATTTTGAATCTTGTATGTTTCACTTAGTGACATTTTTGTTCATGAACCCATTTGAAGAAGATTTTGTGCTAGTGATCTAGATTAATAGTCCTTTTTTCAGCAACTATGCAAGAGATCTTTTAAAATTCTGACTTTGAGTGAAGTCTTGCTTCTAATTGTTTGTGTTAGTTGTGGATATAAGATAGAGAATAGTCAACTAGGGACATAATGTGTAATTAATGTCCATATAATTCATGCTGAAGGGGCTAATAAATAGACCAGTTCAAAAATTGTGTTAGTTTAAAAATAAAGAATCAGAGATACATGTATCTGTTTTAAACTGGCTTTCCTTTATAGACAGGAGACAATACACTTTGGTGTAAACACTAATATCATGTATCTGTGAGCTTCTGTGTCCTCCAGTCCAGGATTTTGCCAGTATTGATCAGCTGGTCGTGCATGAATATACAGTGAAACTGCAATACTCTAGATAATAATCTTCTGTATAGGCTTTCAACTGGAGAATGATTCTGTGTGGGGCAACATGTACATTTTCTATGTTTTTAAATCTTATGACTTGCAGCTACCTGTCCTAATAATATTTAGCTGGTTCAGGGGCTTAACTCCCACTCCCGGGAAAGATTATCCATCTGAAACTTTTCTCTTAAGGTAGGTTCAGAGAAAATTTTCTGGGCGTTGGGGACTTTATTTGCATGACTCTTTGTTTGAGGAGACGTTCTAAAATAATTTAAAGACTTGTTTCTAATCAGAAGTGTTTCTAAAAGTTTCAGCTTCCTTTTTATGAGGCTAAAAAGTTTGTAACCAAAATTAAACTGTTCCTTTGGGGAGCAGGAAGCTTTTGTTTTCCCAAAAATGTTAATTTAAGGAAGTCTGCACCAAGAAAAGAGGAAAAAATTATTCTCAGTACCTTATGCTCATCTGATGTAAAATTGTATTTTCGAGTGTATGGTTTAACCAGTTTCCACGAAGTCCTGAAGATACACTCTAGGCTGAAATATCTTGATTGTCATTATCTAGCCAGGATTTACCAGGTCGTGTCACTGTTAGTGCCAGGAGAGGGCACCAGACAGCAGTGACAACACCCGTGCTCAGTGCCACGCTCTGTCACTGCAGAGGCAGCATCCCCTCTTAGGTACCTCTGCAGGGTAAAGAATAACATTCCCTATTACAGCAGCTTTTTGTGGAGAGTGACTCTACATGTAATCAGAAAGTGTTTGTGCTTATTCATTATGTTTAAGTTACAGTCCCTGGAGACTGGATAGTCTGTTCTATGTAGATTTTGGGAATCAGTATTTGTGTATGAAGGGATGATAAAAGTTAAGCTGGAGAACTTAAGCCTGAGACTTTCAAAGAAAATAGGAGCCAAACCCTGCTTGCAGAGGAGAGCTGTGTCTCATAAGCCCCTGTGGAAATCCTGGGCTGAGATGCAGTGTCACACTAGTGTGGTGATGCTGATGTGAAACCTCACCCATGTATAGAGCCAACACGTGGGCAGAAAGTGAGGGAATCCCCAGAGGACAGGTAAAGGTGACCCAGGATGCATCCCTGCAGAGCCTGGTCTGGGGAGCTGTCTCTGCCAGGAGCAGGGTGTCCACTGCCGCTAGCAGTGCTTTCCTGCCTTCCTTTCCCTCCTCTGTCCTGAGCCTGCCCTTCATGTCTCTTGCTTTGCCTTATTAAGGTATATGGGAGCTTGGTGGACTTTTCCTGTAATCCAGTCAATGACTTTTTGAATAAAATAGAGTATCTCTTTAGAAGTATATGAATAATTAAACTATAATTCTGATCCTGTATTAATGGAAAATAAAAGCCTACAAAGACATGTCACAACAGAGGCTTAATTATTCTATATAGAGAATACTTAAAACTGTCTGATTATTTTTTCCTCACCTATTTAGAAACACATTAACAATATTTAGGCTGAAATACAGAATTTGACTGCATCTAGTTTCCTCTAATTGTTTGGAATGAACTATTAGCTCCTATTATTGGCTACCCTTCTATGCCTCACAAACATTAACTAGCTGAATGTTTCAGGATTTCATAATGTGGTAATAGTCTGTTTTGTAATATGCTCTGATCCTGTGCCTTTATGGATGCTTTGACTCTCCTTGACTTCACTGGGACTTGAGGATACCCATCTCTTCAAAGAACTGGCCTCACAGTTAATTTGCATGCTGAAATTGGCATTTATATTAAATCATAAAAAAGGCAGTCTTGGTGAGACCTGTAAAAGTTTCTGCATCATGAGCAGAGTTCTGAATCAGCTGCAGGACTGAGGTCTGACTTTAAGAGGTGATGTAAAAAAGTGTAAAAATGTATTTATGTAGACTCTCTTATTCAGAGATGTCAGACTCTAAAAGTGATTGTCATGTTTTTCTATACATGTTTTTCTATTTCTGAATATTTTATTTTAATTTCTATTTTAACCAATACTGGCCTTTCTGTGACCTTGGAGGCAACCTGCGTTTTAGCTGCTTGTTTTGCTTCCTGGATAGCACCTTCCAGCCAGGAGTCTCTAAGTGGTCTGAGTACTTAAACTTCCAGAAAGTGGTTAGTCATCCCCTCATGGATGGACAAAGTCATCAGCTCCCTAAACAAAACATCCACCATATTAAACCAGGTCTAGGGAGCAGCCCAGCAGAGGCTGAAGAGTGGCTTGGAAAACATACTTCTATGCTCTGTTCTTGAGCAGGTGTGTAAATGTGAGTATAGGTGCCTGGAGAAACCTCCCATCCAGCACCTGAAGCTGGGCTGAGACCAGCCCCTGGCCAGGCTGCAGCTTTATGTGGCTGCAGAGCTCTTCTCTCCTGTTCTTACAGTAAGACTATCTTTTGTGATATCTTTGCTTCAAGTAGTGGCACAACTTCTGTTAATGCATTTCTCTAATGTTTTTTATATCAGCAGGATTAATCTGATAGCCTTTGCTTTCCTTTCTTCCAAATTAGGAAGGAGTTTCATACTGCTGGATAATTATTCCCAAAACCAGGAGTAAATATCAGACTTAGCTCTTATTCTTGAAAACACTGAGGCAACTAGAAGGAAATTCCACCCCACAAACCCTACTTTTCCTATCTTAGGAGCCAAAAGCAATGGCACCATTGCCCCAAGCCTTGCTGTGAACATCCCTCTCAGTCTGAAATAAAGGACTGTGCACTTAACTG
Organism: Buteo buteo; assembly: GCF_964188355.1. Lineage (NCBI taxonomy): Eukaryota > Metazoa > Chordata > Aves > Accipitriformes > Accipitridae > Buteo > Buteo buteo. Next base: position 27,419,167 of record NC_134177.1, read on the forward strand.
TCATCCTGATATATCAGAGCTGTCTCTGCTTTCTGTCCTTAAACTGGGAGGAACCCCCACCAGCTTCCCTCTCCTGTCCTGTCCCCTCCCCCACCTCTTCTGTGATCTGGAATTTGTGCAGCAGCTTCAGCTAACCAAGGCTGAGCAACAGCACTTGCCCTGAGTCCTGTTGCATGGATCTAATAAAATATTCCTGGCCACAAGTTGTATGAAATACTGCAGAGCACCTGCAGAAGGGAATTAAGTTAACCCCTCCTGAATTGTGGTTCTTCAATTAATCTTTACACTGGGCATATATATCAATAGCACATAGTTCATACAAGGTGACAGAAATGCTAAGAAATGATAAGAAAATTAGGACTGGAGCTGGACAGAATTTTTATAAAGAGGAATAAAGCCAGGGCATGAATATTTACTTGTTTTCATTTGTGTTGTGCCTGACCTTGGCCCTAGTCTTGAATGTCTCCATGAGACTGGAGATCTTGTCAAAACCAAACCTCAGCTTTTGCTGAAGAGCTTGAGAAGGAATTTTGTTCCCTGTCACCTGTGTCTCAATTTTCTGAAATAGCTCCTGATTTCTTCCATAACATTTTCCTGGCCTTTATTAGCCACAAGATGTTAAAGGCATCAAATGCTAATCCTGACTCTGGACCTGGTCTTCAGCTATTGCAGGGCTAAAGCACTGCAGGAGTTCAAAACTAGTAGAGTCAGAAAAGAACTGTGGTGTTTACTCAATACTTCTTATCTTCATGGACACAAGAGGGGAAAAAACATACTGTCTGCATTTAGCAAAGGCTTTGCACTCCCTGCTCAGAATGCCAAAATTAAAAATCATTCACCTGGCTGTTTTCCTTACTGTAGATGTCAGGCAAGAGCCCTGTCTGTCCACTAAGGGTAGGGATGACAACTGGTCATCCTACTGGAAAGGAGACAGTCACCCCTGGGATGACACCCTTATACAGTGACACACTGAGATGGATGTCTTGAATCAAGCAGCCTCCCTCATAAGTACAAGGGCTCTGGGTTGATTTTGTTGCCCACCCTACGTGCTGCTGAAGCTCTGATGCACAGCTTTGGTTGGGTCTGCTCTGTAGAGCAAGTTTTGTCTTGACTTTTGGGCAGGTTTTAACCTGAAATATTAAAAGTATATTACCTTATGCAAACTGCTACTTCAGGGTGGTAACAGGGTTATGCTGAGTAGTTTGGAGGAAGGTAATCTGCAGGATTACTAGGTCTCCCTCTGGAGAGAGGGAGTGCCTTCCCTGTTTGTGTTTCCAGATTGTCTAAGCCCACCATGCATACTTGGCTCTATTGCTGTTTCAGAGGGTATAGGGTCAGGACAAGTTCATTATCCCACTTCTCAACCTTCTTGTGCTAGCAGAATGTGGAGTTATTAGTAAAGAGCATGGCAGTTTTTTGTAGGTTAACAGGCTGAGCACACAGGGCAAATGTAGTACTTGTGCTCATGAACACCAAATCAAAATAGATGCAACCTGACCTGTCAAGGCTAAGTAAGGGTCTAGTCCCAGTGCAGTTGACTGCAGCCGTAGCATGAAAAGATGTGCCTTTTGCGTGTTAGTTTTTGAAGAAGATGCATAACTCATTGGGGTTTGTCTATCCCTTTAAATAAACTTTCTGTGCTTTCAGGCTTTGTGGCAGAATTCATTCCTCATTGGCCTCATGAAAGCTTCATTCTCAAACTGGCCATATGTTGTCTGATTATCTAGATTACCTATGGAACTCCCACATGCTTTTACCCAGCCTGCTTGCTTATTACTCTTCCCTCTGCCAGGCTAATGGTGCCATCCTTGATGCCCCTGTTAACCTTTTTTTCCTCCACAAGTGTTACTGTTCCTATTCTCACACTTTTTTTCATGTGAGATGCCCCATTAAATCATTCCCTTCACCATCAAAAGCCCTTCTCAAACAGTTGATTTTTGCCAGTAATGCTGAGTCCCACTTCCCCATGCATGTACATGTGGGATGGCACATGTGTCATTTAAAAGCATGAGAACTGACTCCCCTGCTCATGGCTGTCCACAGCAGGACTGTTCCTAGTGCTGCATTCTTACTACGAGCTTCCTCCTGTAACTCCTCTCTGTGTTTGCCTGTTTCATGTACAGCAAGAACTGTATTTGACCTTGTCTGATGTGAGGCTTGTGGCATTCCTCCTGTGCTCCCCAGAACAGCGACAGCCCTAGGAAGAAACAGGGTGACTGATTTCAATGGGTTGTGTCACTGGAGTGCAAGTGGTGTAAGGTAACCGCAGAGCAAGTGTGCTTCTGTTGCACCATGTTCTGTCAAAGTCTCTTGTTTTGACACCAGGAAATTGTTTGAAACTGGAGGTTTTGGTAAAGTGAAGGGAAGGTGGGGAATGGCTGGTAAAAAGAGAAACTTGCGAAGCTGATGGCTGATATATCTTATGTTGCTTCACTGACACTTGAGAATTGTATCTTCTCTGCTTCAAAAAGATCCAGAGATCCTGTCTGCTTCTTGTATGGGGATGAGGTATCCTCCATGAAAGGCCACAATCACCCCAGGGGAAGCTGCGACTAAAGAGTTAAATTAACATCCTCCAAGCACTGTCCTGGTTAACCAGCATCCATGGTTTTGCCTTGTCTTCATGTGATTGCCATTGGCCCAACACTGCTGTGTGCCAGGAGGGGCTGTGCTCCCCTCTGCTAGTGCATGGTGAGTTACTGGGCAGCAGCGAATCCAGGGATAGCTGACTAAAGGCAGGGCTGTGGTGAGGGGTAACTGGGGCTATTTTCAGAGAAATATTGTCTGCAGGGTCACTTTTGTCCTTGAAAGTCTGACTGGGAAGCCAACTTTTTCTGCAGTTGGTTGAAAATCACGTTGCATCAAACAAATGTTCTGGCTGTGCTTAGTGCTATCCTGGGGGGAGGAAAGTCAATTAGGCAGCAATAAAATAAATGTGGAATACTTTGACCAATCTGGCATGAAACAAGAGCTACTAAAAGTATGTCTGTCTTACTGGTGATGTTATAATAGTATGTAGCACTGGAGGTATTGGCATTTGAGGTGGGGAAGGACAGGCTAATGCTGGAGTCTGTGCTCATCCAAAGGCAGACTCCAGGTCCAACACAGCGGAGGCTGCTTTGTGAGTCCAGTTCAGACAGCAGTCCTGCAGCATGCATGCAGGCTGTCTGCAGGCTTGCTGTAAGAGTATTTTAAGTATGTTGCCCTTGGTTTTATTTTCATGGATAATTTTAGAAAGCATATGCCTGGGTCTCTGATTTCCAAATTACTGCTGCTGTTTCATGTATCAGATGGTATCTGTTCTTTCCTGACAAAACTTTCTCATCATCACCACTGGCATTCAATACTTCTGCTCCGATGTTGCTACTTTTAATTCATGGGAAAATTACAGATCTTGCTGTGCTGACTCTGATGTGCATGTGGGAAGGGAGGTGGCAGGGGAAGCAGAAGTGCTTTTATATGTTTGTCACTTTTAACCTATTTTGTTACAGAACAGCCATATCCATGCTTCAGCACAGGACGCTAAAGGGGTGTTGGAAACATCAAAGGTGTTGAATTCAAACTTAAGTTTGCAAGTGCTTTTTTAGATTGCATTTTTAGGTGCAACCTGGGAGATAATCAGTGCTCTTGACTTCAGTTGCTAACAATCCATATGTAGATGTTAATTTGAGCTCACCGGTCTCCCTTTCAGCCCCTCTTTCATCATAGTGCTGACATCACCACTGTTTCCATAGCAGCCAGGACAGGTCTGTATGTGCAGGCCAACCGCACCCAGCTGACAGTTGGGAGGAGCTCTTGGCAGTGTGGGACCCTGGGGCTGACCCCTTGGCCAGGAGCAGGCCTACCTGGGAAGCACTGCTTTCACTTGTTTATACTCCAGTGGTTTAAAGAAGCTACTTAAAACTAATTATCTGCATAGTTATGGGTGGAGCTGGAGCAACAGGCAAAGTGGTCTGTTGCCCCTTTCTTCCAAACTTCATCAGAATTCAAGTACTGTGGACTAAAATTTACCAGTGTGTGTATCTGCATCAAGCTGGATGTTTTTAGGAAGCTTCAGCAAGAATGGCACATGTATTTATGAAGGTACTGTTATGTTTCTTTTTATAAACTTTCCTTTGTAAAGGTCTAAGACTACTGGGCTATGGACCAAACTTTCCAGTACAGACTGTTTTTTTTTGATGGGATGGCCTCTGCTCCTGCGGGGAAGAGCCATCCAAACCTGACCAAGTGAGAGGTATTTACATGCTCTCCAGTCTTGTAGAATCTGCAACGATTTGGTTTGGTAGCTGCTTCCCAGTTCATCCTGGGTATGCCTGAGCTTAGCTCCTGGGGTGCATCAGCATTTCCCCAGAAATCTGCTGGAAAAGTAAATAGATAGAGGGAGCAGAGACACCAGCATGCTTTCCACATCCTTTTCTGGTGGCCATGTGGCACCTAGGAGCTGGGGGATGAGTGTGGCTTGCTGGCCTGCAGAAAGGTTAAAAGCTAAATGGGCAGATGGGAAAAAAAACCTAGGAGTGAAGAGTCTTAAGACTTGGATATGGAAGAGTAATTTTAAAACAGGCAAGCCTAGGAAACTGCACACAAACAGGTATGGTAACAAATGGTGAGGTCTCAAAGGAGAAGGTGGTGTGTGGCATGATGCGACAAAAGCTGCCTAGAGAGCCTTTGACTCTTTGAGCGCAGGATTGGGGGATACTGTTTCCAGCTGAGTCTTCACCCCTTCCCTGCACCTGGTTGTGTTCAGGGAGTGGCTGGTCCTTCTGCTACAAGAACTGCTCCACACCTGAACCTCTGTTTGGGCATGCTGTGAGGGGAGTCACAGAAGTTGAGAACTGCAGGGAGAACAGGCAAGCTTTATGGAAGGTGAGTTCAAGCCTTGCCTTTAAAACATATTTATCTGTGCCCACCATGGGGTCCTGTGGAAAGGAGTCTTTGATCAGCATCTGCTATTTGTATATTCATTATTTTGGAGTCCATTTTGCTCAGTGCCCAGAGTCCTAAAAAGCTGCTTAAGCCACTTTTAGCTATGTATGGTTCTATGTCAAGAGCAGAATATAATGTCAAGCATTTTGGAAATTGGTTTTAGCTGGCTGAGATTAAGGTCTGGAGTGTGTTATCTTAGGTGCATTGTCTGTTTTGTATACACATAGTAAAAGCACCTCATCTTCCTTACTGTGAAAAGATATTCATTGACATTTGAAGTGCTTGGATGCAAGAGTGCTGAGCACTGGAAGATGCCATAAAGAAATATTTTTCTTTAGTGCATCCTTTGAGCAGTGTGCAGTAAATAAGGTCATAGGGGTAAGTACCGGTCAGAGAAGATGAAACATAATATTGTCATTTATTCTGTGTCTTGAATGAGATGGGGAACTTCTGGAGAAAAATAGGATGTGGTCATGTAATTAGGCTGTATCATAATACAGGCTTTTCAGGAAGCAACACAAAGGCTCAACAAATCCCTGAACTATTGTACACCTGGCTTTGCAACCTTGCTAAAGTTCTTTTAATATAGATGGGCATGGTATAATGCCTCATACTGAAATAGCTCTAGTTGCTAGGTTTGACCTTTTCATTACTTGTTCAGCATCCCTGCACCAGTTAAATGTATTACTTCTATAGAAAGATTAAAATAGAGTGAAGAAGCAATTTCTGGAAGGATTTTAAGGACTTTTTGATGGGGACTGTCAATCCTTCAGTTCTTCTGAAAAATCCTACTCTAAATACTTTGTCTCTTCTTTGCAAAATGCCATGAAGTTTTGACATTATAGGGCAATTAATTGCAGTAACATACACTGCAATAATTTAAGAACCTGATGTAAGCCCACACTCCTACAAAAGTTTGGAAACTTCTTTCATGTAATGTGTTGTGGTCAGACATGAAAAAAGCTGTGGAGTGTCCCAGCATTGGCTGTGCTGTTCAGTTGTGCTGATTAGAAGAGGGCTTATGGATGTTTTGTGGTTGAGCACTCTGCTTGTGTACCAATTATGGATGCTGTAGGAACTTCCTGAGATGGAGTAGAAGGAAGGGGTGGTCTGAGTTGAGAAAACAGGATTACAGGAATGTCTAATGTACAATACATAACAGTGGGTTCCTTTCCTGGGGAAGAAGGGACAGCCATTTAGTTGAGAACTGCATCCCTCCAGCAACAGCATTAAGGGAAGAAAATGTGTTTGATTCACATTGTCCTTGCTTGAATAGTCACTATGGTTTGGGGTTGTGAAAACCCTAAAGCATGCTTGAAGGAAGAATGTTGCAATATGAAGCTTCCACCTTGATATTTTTTTTTTTTAACTTTAAAAGTATATTGAAAGTAGGCTTTAAAAACGCCTTTGGTGCTTACATATGTGTGCACATGCCCTCCTTCTGATCATTACAGGGGAATGATTGTAGTTTTTCAAAGAAATAACACCAGAGGCTGACAATGTTATAATTGCAAGAAACCTGTTATTTTCAATGTTTTCACTTGCTCCATTTGAAATTATATCTCATGTTACGGTCTAATGCAGGTCTCATTCTTATAGTGTGTCTACCATTTTCAGATTCCACACTCTTTCCATACCTATATATCTCACTGCTGTTATTGAGCCATAATTAGCATCCTGTAATATGCAGTAATGGGATGAGTCATATCACCTAGTCTTTAGTGCTCAATGACACCATCCCTCAGGGTTGTGTTTCTGGTTTGCTATGTTCTCCAAGGCACTGCTGCTGTGTTAACTTGAAATAATTGTCTGATTGTAAATGAGGTTGCAATGGTGTAGGTCGGGGTTAATTTTGTGGAAGGCTGGAATGCAAAGCTATGGCAAGTAAACAGGTGTGGTGGTACTTGCATACTCTTACAGTGCCTTACACCTGCAAGAGCTGTCCTGGGCAGAGTGGGCAGGTGTGCTGCCAGCCCAGCTTTTCTCCCTCCTCCTGTCAGGTGGAGGACAGGGGAGACTCCAGGCTCTAGCATGATCTGCTAAGAGAGGAAGGACATCTAACAGAGACTGGGAAATTAGGATGTTACCTGTGTCAAGAGTGGGGACTGGAGAAAAAGGTCTTGATGTCCTTGACAGTTTTTTGATAACAGCAGTGAGAATTAACAAAATGTGTCTGGCACCACTGGAAAGGTCTGCAAAGGAGCTGATATACTTAAGAAACAATTATCCTCTTCCATGGACTGTATTTTTGCCCCCTCTTGGGCAACAGCACCGGTCCAGCCCTGAACAGATCCTGGAGTTTTGCTGATCTCTTGGAGGACTGTAGGTCTAGGTGCAGGTACTTTGGCCTTACCTGAAGGAAAAGGACCTGGGGGTGTTGGTCAACAGCTGGCTGAATGTGAGCCAGCAGTGTGCCTGGGTGGCCAAGAAGGCCGATAGCATCCTAGCCTGCAGCAGAAATAGTGTGGCCAGCAGGAGCAGGTAAGTGACCGTCCCCCTGTACTCGGCACTGGTGAGGCCACACCTGGAGTACTGTGTTCAGTTTTGGGACCCTCACTACAGGAAAGACATTGAGGTGCTGGAGTGTGTCCAGAGAAGGGCAACCCAGTTGGTGAGGGGCCTGGAGCACAAGTCTTATGAGGAGTGGCTGAGGGAACTGGGGTTGTTTAGTCTGGAGAAAAGGAGGCTGAGGGGAGACCTTATCGCTTTCTACAACTACCTGAAAGGAGGTTGTAGCGAGGTGGGTGTTGGTCTCTTCTCCCAACTAACAAGCAACAGGACAAGAGGAAATAGCCTCAAGTTGTGCCTGGGGAGGTTTAGTTTGGACATTAGAAAAAATTTCTTCACTGAAAGGGTTGTCACGCATTGGAACAGGCTGCCCAAGGAAGTGGTGGAGTCAGCATCCCTGGAGGTATTTAAAAGATGTGCAGATGTGGTACTTAGGGACATGGTTTAGTGGTGAACTTGGTGGTGCTAGGTTAATGGTTGGACTCAATGATCTTAAAGGTCTCTTACAACCTAAACAATTCTATGATTCTACCTGAGTGAGGACAACAGGACTCAACTGTTGAACTTTTCTGTTGCTATGCAGTCTTGTAGTTCTCTAGATCCTAGATTTATGATAATGGTTTTACTAGACAAAGAAGTTGACCTGTTTGCAATTTCTTCTTAACTTGGGTTTACCAAGACAATCTTGTATAAGTGCATTCTGGTTTTATGTGGCTAGAAATAGCACTTGGCATTGTAGCTGGCATAGGAAGGACGTTGCAGCAGAAAAGATGTAACGTTGTTTTTTCTGCCAAGACATGATTTTTAGGAAAAACTGGAGGAACAGAACATTCAGCAGCCCTTAATTGTGACTCTAAAAAGTGCAGATGTTGGGAAGAGCTTTTGGAGGAATGTTTTTGTAATAGCTCTGCACAGTATGTGCTGCAGATGAGCTGCATGTGAACTACTGAAAACTGTGAGATTGTTTTGTAATCTAGACTCTGTTTTGCATCTGTTACTGCCACCAACTAGATTTTGATGTCAGTTTGGCACATTTGAAAGTCTTTCAGACCTCCATTTGAAAACCTAAGTGTGGTGTGCTCCAGACATGCCCCCAAAATCTCACAAGGCTGGGTTTTCCTCTTCTGTCAACCAACTGTGAAACTTGGCATAATGGGAGAAGAATTGGGGAACCCTTACCCCACTGGTTCCTTTTCCAGGATGAAAAGGCTGAAAAGAGCTTCCTGGAGCCTTGCAGTTGATCCAGAGGTTTCTTCCAGCTGAAGCTCTGCATAGGGACCCCTAATCTGAGGTTCCCCTTGGAAACCCTGGGGTTACAGAGGAAGTAGACCTGCTGATCATATCCTTCTTCATTAAATGGATAAGTGAGGCTGCTGTGGCCATCAGGGTTACCTTGGCCACCCATGGGGTTTTGTGACAGGTAGGGGCTGGAAGGGTGCAGAGGTGACAAACCAGCACAAGTCCCTGAGAGCTCAGTGTCCCCACCTGAGGTCCCAGTGCATTATCTCCCCAGCAAGACTGGACTGGGGGGGGGGGTTGGTGTGAGGATTTTTTTAAAGCCTAGCAGGAATATGTGATATAGTAGACTAGAGCTGAGGGTTACAGACTTTAGCATTTATTGGCTAAGAATATTGCTGGCTGCTTGAAGGAAATAACGTAGGTTACTGAAAACACCATTTTTTTGTGCTTGTTTTCTTTCCTGCTACTAATATTTGAAGTTATGGAATTCAAAACTAAATTGTTCCTTGGTATGAATTTGTCTGGGTGGTGTGAAGGTGACTGCCTGGATTGCAGAAATCCAGTCCATCAACAGAAAGAGGGGTTTCTTTTTTCAGCGTAATGAGTATTTACCAGTCAGCATGTCTGACAGACTTTTAGCAGTAAATATCACTTGAAACTAACTACTGGAATCCCTGACTGTAATAACAGAAAGGAATGAATGGAAAAGGAAATTCACATTCCAAATCCTTCTAGAGTAAGTTATTAAAAATAACAAAGTTGGAGTAGGGCTGGGAACAGGCTTATCAGCACCTGGAGAATGATGAATTTCATGATTGCTAAAAGCTGTTTGTGCTGTTGTAATTAAGGTCAGTATCTGGCACATGCTGACCTTGGAAGTGGTCAGTGGTCCCAATAAATATTTATTGGGAGGAAGCTGACTCAATTCCTTGGATGTGTAAACCTGGGAATCTCAGCTCTGAACAGTTTTGACAGCTATCATATGCTACCTCCTCTGACTTTGCTCCCCACTGTCTTATTTTTCTTCTTCTGTCAACCTCGTGGAAATTTATGTGCAGAAATGGTAACAGATGATTTCTACAGTTTTTCTGTGGAAAAAATCACAGATCCTATTTAAGAGAAGAAAGAAAGGTCTGACTGAAGGACTGGCTGGGAGGCAGGACTTGAGTTCAGCACTAGGCTCAGCTAATGGCCTTTTGAATAGTCTACAGGCAAACTGTTTCCCACCTATAATCTCAGGGTAATAATGCTTCCTCCAGACATACAGCATCAGGGATCTGGAGGCCTTGATTTTAGCTTGGAAATCCACTGTATTAACTTCTACAGGAAAAGCAGCAAGACAAGATTAACAGATGGAGCACCTTGTTTCTCAAACAGAGTTTGACAGGGCAAAGCTTTAGCCCATTTGGGGGACAGAAGGAATGAAGGCAAGAGCAAATGCACTCACATAATCTCATTTTTTAGCTCTAGTCAATTGAGGCATCAACTGTATCTGCTTAACCTTTGCAGCTGAGGGCTCTTGCTTGAGCTAAGACAAGTCCTGCTGGTTTATTACAAAGTAGTTCTTTGAAGTTCCTCTTGTGTCTGTGTGTCAAGGTAATTACACTTGAAGTGCAGCCAGCTGAAATAGACTTCAGGGACCAAAAAAGTGTATGAATAACCACTTTACTGCCTCTATCTGGTCTTGACCAGTATATGTTTCAGTTACTGTTCAGCATTCTGTGGCTACAGCATTTCAGTAAGTTGGAGCCAACCTGGCCCATGCCTCAAAGTCAGAAGATGTACAGTTTTTAAGTACATAATTCCAAAACCTAAAAGTTTAAATTTAGGCCGTGGCTTACTGCACTGCCTTAGTGTGCAGCAGAATGAAAGAGGAGTCCTGCCCCAGGACTCTTGTGTGCTATACCAGATGTGCTCCCTGTAGATTAGAGATGCAGCATATGATTATGCATTTATCTTTTGATAGTGCTAAAGGCCCATCTGTTTAGTGTTCTCTTGTGCTTGGTGCTGTATAAAGGTATTGAAAGTGATGATCTCTGCATAAAGAGCTTTTAGTCTGAAGACAAGTCATAACAAGAAAATAAAATAGGCAAAAAAACAGAAATTAGGTGACAAAAAAATTAAGGAAACTTTCTTATTTAGTTGAGATCAGTAACTGCATTCTGTTTGGAAATGACACAGGTTTCCAACCTTTGCCCAACTTTAAAGAGTCTGCTTCCCGTAGCAAAACAATAACAAGAGCTTGATCTAATCTCATGCTGCTGTGGATTAGGCATGCCTACGCTGCAAAGACTAAACATTTTATACTTAACCAAGCAAGCTTTAAATGAGCTCCTTTGGAGTCCATTAGCAAGCAGGTGAGGACACACTGCAGGCTGCAGATGGCTTTCAGCTTCTGGGGAGATGTGTGGGGTTTCTGCCCATCCTGAGCCTTGTGCTGCTGTGTGAGATGCAGCATAGACAAAACAAGCACTGCTCTTTTACCCTCCTGCACTGTGACCAGAATCTAGCCCAAAGGAGTGATGCTGTTTGTACAGCAGTAGTTGGGCCCATCACAGAAGGGCTGGGTTATCACTGCAGCAACCTTGGGGTGAAGGGAGTTTGGGGAGGCTAAAGAGGTGCTTCTGAGATAGTGAAGGAGGTGTTTCTTATGCAAAGACAATTAGGAAATTTGAGGCGTGCAAAAAGTGGGGTGGGAACTCTGGAAGAGCACCGAGATGAATTGAGGATGTAGACTGGTGAGGTGGGGAAGCTGTGACTCAAGATTTCCTTGATGCTGTATGTGGGGGGTCACTGTCAATGTTCGAAAAGGGACACAACAGTCCTGTGGCTTTCCTAAGGGGAACCAGATCCTCTTAATGCTTCCTTGCACTGAAAAACACATGGGCGATCAGGCACTGCTACCAACTAAGTTTTTCAGAGTTGTGCTTGCTTGTGGAATTTAATAGCAAGACTTACTAGTTAAGATAATAGTGGGTGTCTGAGAGAATCCCTTTAATCATCATATCTCTTAGTTCTCAGATTGTCTGTGCTTCCTTTGTAGCAATTGACACTCATTATGTCACAAGTGCAAATTGCCACAGCATGTTTTGTTAAGTTTGATGTAACGAGGAAAGAATTTAGATAGCATCAATACCTCATCATTTTGCACTGATTATTAGTGGGAATCAACAAAATCAGATACAGCCTTTCTGTATTAAGTGTACAAACAATCCATGAGATCAAAACCACTGACTTCAGTTGTGTCAGAATTTCATGATTAAGTCCATGTTTCTAGGACAAAAGGCGAACAGAGTCAAGTGTGTCTGACTGCCCTCTGTTCTAAACGGGCATTGCCGCAGTGTGAGGTCTCTGACTGGTCCTGAACAGAGTGGGGCATACTTGTTTGGAAAGGGGTGTGGTGGGCACTGCCTTGGTGATCCCCTTATATTAAGCCACTGTTACTCTGCATTTCAGTTGTTCAACTGTGTCGTGTCGTGTCGTGTCCCGTCCCGTCCCCACCCCCACCACCCTGTTTTGTAGGGAGTTGTGTACTAGGAATTTATTGAGACCTGATCTTGTCTGCAGGGAGCCAGCACTTTCCCTGGAAGATATTTACCCGCAATGGCTGGGGAGCACATTTTCCAAACACAGATAGGGGAAGGCATGTGGAGGGCAGCTTTGGCTGCAAGCAACAGACCTGAGCTCTGCAGGGACTCTATGACTTTGTGGGAATCACTTCTGTGGTGGTCTGCTGTTCAGAGATCTCCTCGTGTTAATCTGCTAGCCGTATGCTAAAAATGTATTTGCTCTATGATGAAAAGTGTAAGGGAAACCTCTTACAAGATATTGCTTAGTTCGAAAGAACAAAAACAGAAACAAAGCACTTACTTGAGTAATAGTCCCGTGTAATACTAATAAGAGTCACGAGATGGGGCTCTTTTAGCTAAATCGCCCCAATTCTGCGTCTCTGGCTGTAGGGGCAATAAGATGGGAAATCGCCGTGCATGTAAAGATGCGCTTGGGTGGAAGGTGAGCCCAGCACCAGCGGGGTGCGTGTGCCAGTGTCTTGGCAATCTTTTGTTCATTTGTGCAGATATAGCTCAGAGGCTTTCCCCCATGCAAAACAATGTGTGTAAGCTCAACATAGGGGTTTTCTTTCTCACAGTGTGCCTTAGGACACAGATTTCATCGTTAGCCCTGTATGTAGGGCAGATGAGTATTCCTAGTGGAAGTCTTCTGGCTCATTTGGCAGAGATTCCTCTCCATAGTGCCAAGAAAGGGGTTAAAAGCACACTGACTTTGGTGTTCAACTTCTTTAAGCAGTCATCTCTTCTCTGTAAAATGTATCTTTAAATAAATCCTCATTCTTCTACACTGTGTGTTGCTACATGCAAACAAGCACAACTTTTTCTCCAGGTATTGCATGCATCAAAAAAAAAAGCTGAAATAAGAGATTTCTGTGACCTGAAACACCTAATTTAGGCTCTGTGGGGCTCTGCCATCCAATAAGCTCTTTTCTCCAGAGCTCAGAATATTTTTTTTTTTAATTGCATTAAAATAGCAGATGTTAAAAATATACAGTCTGGGAGAGGGGAAGCTCCTCTCCCCCTTCCCAAAAGCACAGAATAATAGATAACATTAATATATGACATCTGAGTCTGTCCCTTTGTGCAATTGAACATTTCATGGTATCTGGACTAAGTGATGATAAAGAAACCAAACTGAATGTGGCTTGGAAGATTTTGTCTGCATGTGTAATTTATCTCTGGCTTTCCTTTTCACTATGAGGGAACAAGAGCAGTGAGTGCTGTAACAAAAGCACCAGACACTACAGGTTGGATTTAGCCTTAGTGTAAGCTAGCACACACCCTCTGAGGTCAGAGGAGTTGCATACAGTTGCATGCCTGCTAAGAATGTCGCAGGTCCCTCTTGTATGTAGATTAACAGTCAATTATGCTAGCTGCATTCCCAATTGAAGTACAGAATCAGCTAATGCTGTTTGTAACTTTAAATACCAGCTCACTGAAACAAAATAAATGTGCAATATCTGTGAGGCACGTGCAGAGATTTTTAGAGGATACTCATAAATGGTGACTACTCGATGCATCATGTTCTTTGCCTTGCAGAACTTCTTGCACAAGGAATGGGCTAACACAGAGTTTACTGCATGCTTGATGGCCAGGAATAGTAGATGTCAAGATATTAGCAGAGTTGGTGTGGGTTTTTTGTATATATGTATGTAAATAATTCCTCTAAACTATAGTGCTTCACAAACAAATTGGGGTGACCTTGTAGCTTTGGGTTGTCTTGAATTATGGTCATTAATCCATACGAGTTGGGTAGCTGCAATTTCTCATCTGTGTATAAAAAGCAGAAGAGGAGGACAAGGCTATCTCTAAAACTTTTGGAATGTAAAATGCTATACAGAAGAGGAGGTTTGGGTGAGAGGAAATGCTGGATTGAAAACAGGAGGAGATTGTGGAAACTGGATAACTTGCTGTCTTGGCTTACAGTTTGGGAGGTGGGAATTCCAGGCTCCTGTCATGGTCATGAGTCATACTCAAGTATGTGTGGTTACAGCAGAAAAAAGATGTAGACGGCTGCAGAAAATAATGCTTATACAATGCTTACTTAGAAATATGTTCTTTCCAATTGTTAAATTGTGTGAAGCATCTAGGGCTGAGAAACCTGAACATTCTTCAGGGTTTCTCCAGAAATATGTATTGATGGCTCCAGATAAATCCAAGGTCTATGTGTTTTTTGCAGTTAGCTACTCTGACAGGAAGACTGATTGCTGTGTTTCTGAGGAAAAGACTGCAGGGAAGAACAGATTCCTTCTGCTGTGCCAGTCCAGTCCCACTGAAGCCAATACAATCATGCCAGTGTAAATGAAGGAAGATTTCAACCTGTGGTTCTTTGTAGTGCGTCTCAGGACACAGTATGTGGCAAAAATGTGGATGTGTTGTATGGATGCATGTATGCCAGTTGTATACCGGTATCCAGTGTACTTCTCTGGTTTTGAGTTGTAGCATCTAGTAGTTTCTTGAAATACATTACTTAACATGCTTTGAATAGTGGTTTGGGTTACCCCGGTAACTCAGAAGTACAATATTTTCATTGCGATAATCTAATTTTCCTCTTAAAATATTAGTAAATGGAACATTGTACTTGTACAACATTGAAGCACTAGATGTTTTCTGAAGTTTACTTCTGACTCTAATTGCACCGTCAGCTGTAAAAGAGCTATCATAAATTTTCAGAAGAGCATTTTAATCCTTCACCAAATAGCAGCACATTTATCCACAACTCCTGTGGTAACTTCTAAATGAAAGGAAAACTTACATATTTGTGCTGGAAGTCTGGGCTGATCTTGTTGGGTGCATGTTAAGGATCGGATGTGTGACACCCGTTTCTTTTATAGGTGACTTCTCAGTGAAGTAGTACATAGTTCATCTTTTAGTGTCAACTTTGTAATGACAGTGTTAATGTCCTACGTTGCGGGGAGAAATTTCACCTGTGAGCTGAGGGAAGGGCAAAGTAGGAATAAAGGCAGTGTTGGTGACTCAAAGGAGAACTCACTGACTGCACATGCCAAGTAGCTGCCTGCTGTGGTTCACAGCATGTAGACACTATCATCTGAGTTTAGGTTTTATAGCCATAAAACTCTACTGTGCTTTCACTAGCTTGGTTAAGAAGATGAAGTTCTATAAGGCACATTATAATACCAAATGCTTGATGTTTTGTGTGTGACATGCCCTTTGAGGGAAACTGATGCCTTCAGGTGCAGCTGCAACAAAAGGATGTGTTTTCCACTGGGGTGCATTTTACACTGAACAAAGGCTCAGCCCATGCAGGGGAGGGCAAGAGCCTTGGAATGGAAATGCTGCTGTAATGTGGTGATGTACAATATGGAGATCAACCAAGTGCGGACTATTCCTAGAAGCTATGTTCAGGTTGAGTTAGTAAGTGATTCGTTTTCAAATTTGATCCATCTCCCCTCTATAAATAGTATGCCATTTGTGGTTTTGGTTGTAGTCACTTGAAGTGTCAGGTCTTGAACGGTCAGATCCTGAACAGCACAAACCCTGTGTCTCCTATAGGCACTCATCCTTCGGAAACTGCTTGGGTAGATTTTTTGGTAAAACGCATATGAAAAGCATGAAGATGGGGTGCTTTATAGATTGCCCCTTTGTAGTAGGGCACAGTCATGATAGACTGGCACTGGTAAAATCAGAGGACAACTAATTCTGTGGCTTAACCAGCCTGTCCTTTAATATGCAATAAAGAGTGATAGTGGCCTCAAATGTACTTTCTGGGATACTGAAATACCTAGATGTGCTCTGATCTCTGAATGATGTAAATCTGAGAAAGCTAAATACTGTGTTGTGTTATCCTTTAAAATGAAGGTGAAGACAGTTCATGTTTATAGTGCTCATAAATGGTTGCAAATGATGTTCACTAAAACATGAGCTATCTTACCCATTGCTGCTTTTTAATGTAGTAACCATGGGAATTATTCATGGACACCTAGCTTAACCTGGCACAAAATACTGCATCTCATCATGGAGAAAAATTCTGCTACTTGGTCATGTACAGTAATAAAGATTTAAAATCACATTACCTTATAGTGTTATATATAGACTGTAGGCTGAGAAGTTATTTCAGTCCTTTAGGATTCTGGTTGTACAGAAAGCTATAGTTATGCAGTGAATTAAATGCAAAAAAGATCTTGTGAATGTGACAGTAAAATGACAGTTCTTGAGCACTCAGGTCAAGAAACGAAAGATTCAGGTTTTCATAGTGGCAGTTCCCTGCATGGCAGCTTATATATCAAGGCTGCCCCTGAGATGGAGCTGCTGTGCTGTAATTGGGAATGTAACAGAAGGTCTGCTCAATAAAGAACATGATTTAGGTAGTTTATACAAAAGGTGGGAGGAAGGAAGCAAAATAACCTAGTTTTGCAAATAAGCTCTCTGAAATTGAGCAAGGACATCAAAGCATAATAACAAGAGTCTGAGTAGTTAGATGTTCCTTTCTTACTGAAGTAGCAATACTGGAGCCAAATTTCAAGTGCTCATCTCCTACGAACGTTTTAAGATGAACCTCTTGAGGGAAGTTCTCTTTGGGCTTTAGCTAGAAATAAGAATAAATTTAGTGAATGATATGGAGCTGACTTTTTTTGTTTTTAACTTAGTTTCTGTTCCTGTATGCTCTTCCCTGATACACTGTAAGGAGTCATTCAGGTGTTGGACCACCACTTCTTTATCAGTTGCAATAAATCTCATCTGTAGTTTCCAAAATACACCTTCAAGGGCAATAAAACCATCCTGATGATAAAGCAAGCCACATCACCCCAATGTGACTAGGACAGCCTACAGGCCAGGAATTAATTGTTTCACAGTCACTGACAATTTGTCCAGTTTACACTGCACAGAGGCTAAAGTCCTTTTATGAAGCTTCCTGCTGAACGTGTTTTTGAGGGAGGGAAAAGCTATATAGCACGTGTTCCTCCACCTTTTTAGGAGACTTTGAAACCAGCAGAGGAGGTTTGAACATACACGTTAGGCTTGATACCTCTGATACTTAGTAGCTCTGCATTGTTTCATCTTTTTCTAATGCCAGAGCATTTACTAATGATGGTCAGTGAGAGTATAAAGTGCCTAGATTTTTACAAACTTTGACTGTCTTTAGCCTCCACGTGTGTAATATGCAATACAGCACTAGGTGAGCACTGAGGATACTCCCAACTCCTGTTTATAAAGCCACAGGTGAAGAATTAGTAACAAGAGTTAACTATGGAAAAATAATCTAAACAAATAAGGAAGTACCAATCTGGTATCTGTTACCTATAAGTATTTAATTTTTCTGTTTTATTGTATACTCACTGCCAGCCAATGGAATGAGAAGGGGAAGATATCAGACATTAGCTAAGCAAGGTTTCCAGAAATAATAAGAAGGCTAAAGTAAACAGTTTTGCACTCAAGTCTTATCGATGTATCTTCTAATTAGTACTATGTACAGGCTAAATTTTCTGAAGATTTAATTGCCAATTATTTATGCAGTAAGTAGGGCAAAATGGTCTTGGGAAACTATCATCATCTCTGTCCTCTCTGTAGGCTTGCATTCTTGCCTTTTTGCTTTTTTTTCTTCTTAATCCTAGAAACTGGAGGCATTTTCTGAAGCATCCAGCACAAATTTTTAAAAGTGAAGCCAGACTCCCCTAAGGAAAATTCCCACCCAGAGTTAGTCCAGCTGCACTTGCTTTAGAAACCCATGTGGACACTGTTTTTCTTAGGAAGGCAGGACAATATTGCCAAAGATATTTTCAGTCCTTAAAAAAAGATTTACTGTGGCTCCAGTAAGCAAACACATGGTTACAGCATGTTTACATTTGCCTTAAGGCAAATTGAAATAGAAGGAACTCTGCAAGCATAAAACGAAGAAATATAAAACCCATTTCTGAAAATGATTGGTAAAGTGAGGGAGAGTAATTTATAAATTACCAGACATAGAATAGCTTACAAATTCCAGAGGATCTGGAATGAAGTGAAAGCTAAATACATATAAATGCAGAAGCCATTGTGTTTTGCTCCAGGTGAGGAACTTGTCTTTATATCAAATTATTGTGTACTTCATATGACAGCAACCAAAAGGCATTAACCTTTAGGATGTTAATTGTTTCCTTTGATCTATGGGAGTTTTAAACTATCAGGAATGTGTTCCGTAACAAAGCTATTCCCTTTTGCAGGTAGATGTATTGGTGTCCCCACAAGAGTAACAAAATATCATTTTAGAAACACTTCAGTGTTTATTGCTTCATCAGCATTGTCAGGGCACCAAAAGGACTTACAGCACACCCAACCTTCAAAATGACCGTTAATATTCCAGTTCAGAGAACACCTTCCTCTCTTTCCAGTTCCCTGCCTGCATGCAGGTATCTGTTCTGCTCTGGCATCTATACTGTAGGCACCTAAGAACCTGCTGCCGCCAGGTGGTTAACAAATGCACTTGCCTGAATTGCTCCAATATGCAGTGAAGGAGACTTTTGATAGGTTTTATATGTCCACTCGGCTTCAATCTTCAAGTGCTAGACATAGGAGCTTATGTGGTGCCTATAGCAGTCTGAACCTCGGTGGTTGTGGTCTCCTGGAGAGCTGCTGGAGCCCATAGCTTGAAAGCAAGATTGTGCTGTAACCCCTGGGCTGTAAATCCTCGAAAGCCAGGGGAGTTCTCTCTTCAGAGATATCTGTAACCATATACATGCACTAGGGCATAAATACTGAAGAAAGTGGATTTACATAGAGTAAGTGAATAGACTTGTCCTTTGTGTGGCTTGATGAATTCAACATGAGTTCCTGCATTACACTGGAGTCTCTAACAAACAGCAGCAATCTGGAATACATGTGAAGCCTTACTGTTAGATGCTACTAAGTTTTTAGCACAGCAGATAAACACCTAGCTGCTCCAGAAGCTGAGTGCTTTACAAATAAAAATAGGTTTATCAAGAATGGCTGAAGACACTGCAACTGTGTCCTAGTTTTGACTTGCTCTCCTTAGCCCTTTACTATTGTTTTTATGTCATGTCTTTATTTGATGCCCTTCGTGCCACACACCTACTGGCAGTTATCCAACCCTTACGTTACCTTCTACTACTCTAGCACTGAGGATGTTGTTGATACTTACGTGTTAGAGGTCTGACATACCATCAGGAGGATCCAAGGATCTTCAGATTCAGACAGCAGAGGAAAATCTCATCTGCCCTGAAATGATAAGTGGGTGTCTTGTAGTTTCTTAGCTAAAAGATCTGACTTGTAGCCTTAGGTCTTTCACAGTATAGCAGCATCCTAAATCAGGATCCCACTGGGTCAAGTGGTGTCTGTAAGCCAGATGTTTCAGCTCTTCTCATTTCATTGATACTGCAACAAGCTCTTAATATTTGAGAGAAGTTTTCAAAATGCAGCTCAAACATGCTCCTTTGAGTTTTGCTTTTTTTTTATAGCGTGGGTTTAACTGGCCAGTCTTCTGAGATGAAAATACTGGAGGGGTTTCCCTTTTGTTCTGGGGAGGAAAAAGTATGTCTTCAAAAGTTAGTGAGCAATTTGCTCTTGATACACCTTTCAAAACAATGTTATCTATCAATAGTGTGTTAAGCATTTATCTGATGATGACAATATCTACTTGAATGTGTGGGAAGTGTCTTAGACATGTTACAAGACCGGGCATAGGCATTCTTTTTTTGGTAGATTATCACCATTAAAACACTTAAAAGGGTGGGGGTGGAACCCTGTTCTTCATAAACTTTGTGTAAGTTCAACTACACTTCAGAATGAATTGAAAATTATGGTGAGGTGTTTTCTGAAGGAAACCTGAAGGGTTTTGAGGGTTCCACAGAGAACACCACTCACTTTCAGTTTGATACCTTTGCTTTCAACCAACCTGGATGATACCAGGAAACTGAAATTGTAGGTATACTTTAGCATCTAGGCCTGAGCCCTTCTTGAAGTGGGAGTAGAGACAAGATGGCTTGTGCACATGCCAAGAAGTGAGACCATAACAAAACCAAAGCTTGAGAGGCCTACCAGCTCTAGCAGTGGGTTGGTTGGAGGTCCAAAGTTCTTATCTTGGCGGTCGTGTTATAGTTCTTTGTGGCATGTCCAGTGCCCTGCTGCCAAATCTCTCCTTTGGCCTCATAGTAATCTGGGGGTCATGACTTTGGCCAAGCTGCTTGGAATGACAAGCTCTGGTGTTACTCTAGGCTTGCACTAGGCAATCCTGATGTTGATCTTCCACACACTTAAGAAAATGCTTTCCCAGAAGTTGCTCTGGTGAAACTTGGAAGGGGAGTTGTGACTAGAAATGTGCTTTGCTTTTAAAGAGATGAGGAAATTCTAATTTAATTGGATGATTCCTAGGCCTGAAAAACTAGGTATAGACATATTGCTCTGGATTTTTCTTCAGAATTAGTTTATAAGTGTTTGGAGCAAGCTTTCCAATGTAAATATCAGTGTCTTTCCTTGTTGCAATTTCTGTAGGGTGAATAAATTTTGTCAGTAAGAAGGACAGTCTGAGACAATACTCTGCTGCAAGCTGAGCTACTGTTTAATGCATATTTTCCTTTTTCAGATTATTGCTAGGCTTTCTCTGTGTGATCCAAAAAGCAACAAATTCAGCTGACAAAACACTACTGTTCCCTATATAACATCACAGGAGAAGCTGGCAAATAAACCTTGTACCAGCCCATTCAATGCAACCAGCTGGGCAGTCCTGTTTATTGAGCAAAACTTAAGCAAAATGGAGTTCCCATAATTTTTTCCTTCTGTTTAATTTCTAAGTTTAACAGATGCATTTCCTTTAAATGTGAAAGTTACCAGACGATAAAATCCTAGTTAAACTCTGAGGAGGTTTTTTCTTTAGCATTTGTTTCTTCTAGATCAGTGGAAACAGCACAAATGAGAACGATGTATATCACTCTCCAACATGTTCATCATCCTTATTCGCCCTCAGTGGGACCTGTTTCTTGTCACTTGGTTCAGTCATATATACGAACTCCTCACAGTATTTCTTTTTAATAACAAGTAGACAAATTATTGCAGGCAGTAAGAGTGTTGCAGATTCACTCACTGTTAATCTTTTCCACCGTCACTTTTTGACCTTTTTTATTTTTTCATTAATCAGCTAAATCAAATTATCACTGACTGTTCGAATGGTTTTGCTTACATGTTAGGTCAAACCCCAGAACTTGCTCTGTAAAATCCACTGCTTCTGCACTGCTTTTTTGGGGCTTTACCTGATCCTTCTTGAGCTGGTCCAGGCTCCATGACAGTATGAGGCCTTGTACTCTGAAAGGCATCCCATTACCTGCCTAGTATCTGATTTCCTATATTGTTGTTGTTTCGTCACCTTTGATGAATACTAAAGTTTAATTTAAACTGCTAATTTAGGTATTTCTTTCTAGTAACTTTAGTACTAATTTACATCATTTGATGTTAGACATAAATGTGTCAGTGTGGTAGCTCCACACAGGTTGTAGCTGGTCTCGCTTCATCTCAGAGTTGGAGACGTCAGCTTTGGTGTCAGTTCCTGACCTGATTATTGAGACTGCAAACATAACGCCTGCAAGCATCAGTTGTAAAGGTGTTGGTGGCATAGACACCTTCTCATTAAGAGCTGGACTGAGATCACTGCCTTATTTCCCAAAGATGGCCAAAGAGTCATCACAAGACAAGTTCAAATTTAATTTGGAAGGAGAATTAGAGCCCTCTTGGGTGTTCTGTGAACATTCCAGTGCATCCCAGTTAATGACTGTTGTTACAATGAGACCCGAATCAGGGGGAACAACTGTCAATGCCCCCCTTCCCAGTTAATAGTAACTAAATATTTTTTCTTTCAATTTGCTGTTGGCAGTGGACAGAGGGGGGCAGTGCCTAAGCATCAGTAAAGGTCCAGAGAGTTGAGTACCTGATTGCCTACCTACAGAGTTGCACAGCTTGCATATCTAAGCATCTGATGAAATGCCTGTAATGAGCACAAAGCTAGGTGTCTGTTGATTTGTTGTAGTGATTTTTCTGTATAGCTTGTAACTGTTGCTTCTTCTGCAAAGGCATTTATTTTGGGTTTTTCCTTTAAGATCTCTTTCCTTTTTTTAGTAATGAAGCATATACAAAGTAGAGAAGCCAAAAATTATAACAGAAATGCTCAGAAGCCCTAAGCTTGATGGTTTAGTTTTCTAGTTATCTGTAACCTGTCCTTGACATGCTTCTGTCTTATTTGGTCATTGACAGTGAGGTGGAGCTGGATTCTGATTTCTCACCTGCTTGCCTTAGGATTAATCTTGATTCTTAACAGAGGAACTAGGTGTCTGCAGATTGTAATCCAATGTGAGATCAGAGTCAAGTCTGTCATCATGCTGATACTTCAACCTAAAAAATGAGTGAATGATGAAAACTTGAAGCCGTTTTTAGAGAAGATGAGCAGCATAGAAGCCTGAGTCATATCTGCCATGTCATCATCTGGCAAATTGCTAGAGCATAGCTGGTAGCTGTTACAGATGAATCCCTCTCTCACTTTTTTCTTTGGTTGTTAAATTTTATTTACATTAGTCCTATAGGACCAGTGATGAGAATGAGGTCATGGCATACTAGCATCTGTTATCTTTGTATGTTGTCCACTGAAGATGAGATTAATTTCTTGTCTCCCCCCTGCCCAATTGTACAATTTAAAGCTGGGTTGTGCTGTCAGCAGCTAATTAATGGTATCTTTCACTGAGACTAGCAGCAACCCATCTGTGTTGCAGGCCATGTAACCCTGTAGCTGAAGTATTGGGAAACTTTACAGATAGCTTTACAAAGCTATTTTCTAGCTATTTGGTAAAGAAATGGATAGTATTAGGGCTGCCAGGAAAAGTTTCCATTGCAATGCATGTAAACTTCAACAGGTAGCAACATAACTGTTTTGAGTCATCAGTAACAGTCTTTGCCCATTCATATGGCTACAGGTGGTACTTGGGGTGGGTGAAGTTTGTAGATGTACCCCCAAATTAATCCAGCTTCTTCCATCAAAATCAGAGGGTGTTTCACCAGAGGTTAGTGGGCAGCTTTTGAAGTTCAGGCTCCTGACACCAAGCTCCTGAAGTCAGCACAAAAGTGGCTCTGAATCCATATTTCACGCTGGCATGCTTGCATAAACCAGGAGTCTGAAACTCTTAGTTACTGAGCCATGCCCTTACTGCTTTTTGAGATGGGAAGTCCTTCGTGTCATTGAGTACAACCCTCTTGCTGTTGTGGCTGCATCACAAGTATGTGCTCCCAAACTAGTTGTAAAACGAGGTTGTTCAGGCCAGCTGTGATGGCAAGAGCTTGGAGGAGCCTAACCATGCACCAGATTCTTGGATGAGCTGCACCCAAGTGTTTGGGCCAAGAGCTTCTTCTGTATTTCTACTGCCAGCCACATCCAGCCTAGTCAAGTCACAGAAAGCTCAACCTGCCTTTAGTTTCTTGCTCAGCAGCAGGCCTAAGGGACACAGTCAGACACTAAATCCCAGAGCCATCCCATTTCCCTGTGTTCTCAGTGGTGTGCTATAACCAAGTGAACCCTGAGACATGGATCAGACGTCATAACACTCAGAGGTTCTCAGAATATGAGTGCAGCAGGGTATCATAATATGAACTGATAGGTCAGATGATTTGGATTGTGCACATCTGTAGATAATACATGTGGTATAATCACATGCTGCCTTTGTCCTTTCTCTACCATAATAAGAAGAAATCAAGTGAAGGAACCACTAAAATTAAAATCCAGTGATGCCAAGTGCTGAGTCATTAGGGAGCTACAGCTTTCAGCACAACTTCTCACTGTTGTGTGTGACATTTCTCCAAAACACCTTAAATGCAAGATCAGTTGACAGAGCTGACTCATGAGGCTAGGTGTTTAAAATTGTCTAAATTAAAAAAAAAAAAAGTAAAAATACTGAAGAATTTGCACCATTTCTTACAGGGCTTCTTCAGGTGATGAAGGATGTGTTTGATGGTGACTTTCAATTTGTTGAAACTGCTCCGTACAGCAGGTTTTTGGGTACAAGCTAATCTGTACTGATGATGTATGTGGAATTCTTGATGCTTTCAGTTAGAAACTGCCTTGGTTCTGGCAGGGAAGAATCAAGCCTAGAACCCTAACGTAGATGAATCTGGCCTCTTGCAGATCCTTGGAACATGATTTTGGCTTAAGTCTGCTCTTAAAAATAAAAATTAAAAAAATCAATGGGAATTGTACCACTCCGGTTACTAGAAGCAGAATAACACAGATGCTGACTCTATTTGCTGAGAGTTCAATCGTATGCCTGAGGACAAGAGTTGCTGATGTTACAGGACAGGGTAGGTCATCTGCATTTTGGGTTCTGAAGTAGAAGGGAACCTGGCATATAAAATGCAAAAGAACTTGAAACACCTTCGCTCATGACAGTTTTGTATGTTAAGAGCTCAACTTCTGTGTTTCTATTAGAGCTTATTGCCCATGAAATGAAATTTTTTCTGGGGTCAATGAATCTTGCAAAACAGCTTGTATTTGGACTCAACTGCATACTGGGCAGTTCTGTGGTCACTTTCCCTGGTTTTCCACAATCATCTCTAGTTAAGTGAAAGTTAGAATCCCTTTGGTAACTCATCACCTGCTGAACTTGCAGATTAATGGACCAGATATTAAGGAGATGTCATTCTTGGACACAAGTTCCATGTCAAGAACCTAAACTTAAAAAAAAAAATACAAAACAAACTTCAAAATAAGCAATCCTTGCTTCATTTGAAATACTAAGAAATTCCTTTATCTACTTATTCTGCACTCTGTTTTTATCTGAAGGCAGGCTGTGCAAGGTATGCTCTGGAACTGCTCTTGAGAGAGGAAGCATGCCTAGGTTTTGGGGCAGGGAGATAGTTGAGCCCATTTAAACAATCCTGTCACTTTTGGATCTAAATCTAAGGTAATTCCATTTTAAGTATAGGCCATGGTGACATAAAGGCAAAGTTGGCTAGCATCTCTCTCTAATCTGGGTCTTAAATATTTCCCATTTTTTAGGTTACTTCCACTTAATCAGTTCAGCAGACTCTTAACCAAAAGCAATGAGATTTTAGGCAGCTGCAGCACATCTTGCTTAGGAAGCGTTGAGTGACACTGATGAAGACTGGAATATTGACAGATCAAAATTAAGCAATAGCAGCCAGGCAAAATGTTGGAGTGGGTAGGGAGGTGAAAATGTTAGTCTACACCTTATGCTGCTTCTTTGCAAGTGAATAGTTAAGGCCTGAAGAATGAGACCAAGCCTCAAGACACATTGCATTCCTTTGTCATTTGTGCAGGGAAGATGTTCTCCAAAGAAGTATATTGCCAGTGTTTCAACATGCACGTTGTGTGTGTCCATGTTCATTTCTACCATGCTTACATGCAAATCCTTTAGTCCATAAGGGTATATAGCAAAGCAACCATCTGAAGTCTGCAGGTCAAAGCTCAATTCTCTGGCAACCCACTGATGAAACACGTTTGATGTAAAATGCAGATAGCTTCAGGTGATGTCAAATGTGGGTGTGATGTTTACTGGGAGCAGCCAGTGTTACATGAAGGTAACTCCCAATTCTGCTAGATTATTCTGAAGCCCGGCAAGCTTTCTTATACTAATAAAAACAGTGCTACTGAATGGTATGGGCATAATGGTTTTGAGCAACTTCTTTTGAAAAATTGCTCTACCTGTTAAACCCAACTTCGTAAGTCTTTCCCACATTGAGGTTAGTCCAGGAAAGGCTATCAATCTTGATCTCTCCGCAGTCAAAGGATACAAGGATGGCAACCTCCCTGTGATCTTTATTGCTCTGTTTGTGTCTGTTCCCAAGAGCTGCACACCCATAAGGAGGTGAAAACCACCAGCTCTGCTGCTCTGGACATCACAAGGGGTCTGTTTGGAAACATCTGTCAGTGGAATTAGGACCTATGGAAAGACCATTCTCTTGATCAAGGGGCAAGAAATAAGTACTATATTGTATGGAGGTCATATGGAGAAGCAATTCAAGTTTGTCTCTGTTCTTTCAGACAACCTCATAGAAATCTAATGCCCCCTTTCTAGGTAAAGGGGCCTTTTTCTTCCCTTTTCATCTGTTTTGCTGTATTCTAATATAAAGCATTAATTTGAAAAGAAATAGTTTATGTTTCTGGAAACTCTTTAGGCAACCTTTGAAAGGGGCTGGATGTCTCAAGAAATATGGTATTTCACTTTTTGCATTGGAGTACTAGGGTTAAGCATCTTTCTCTTACTAGATACTGAACAGTAAGTCAGACCCTTAGCACAGAGAATGTATGGCCTAAACAAAATAGGTGAAGGGAGGGCTTGTAAAAGGACGCATTTTTATTCCTATTTTATAAATGACCATAAAGTCCCAGAGAGATCTTCATGTCAGCCTGACAGTTTGTAGCAGGACTCAAAAGCAGGATGAACTTCAACCTGTCCCTACTCCTAAAGGTTTCAAGCACTTTACACTTAATATTAGATATACATAGGAGATATGTAGATCTGAGTGACTGTCCTTGCAGACGCTGTTACTGTGAAACAGTGAGCTCTGTCCAGTGCATTTTTCCAGGTACAGGTCAATCCTGATAAAGTAGAAGTAGTGCACCCCTAGAAGAAAGGTTGTAGTCAGGCTACTGATACAATATTTTTTGCTTACTATAAGAAAGGAGGACACAGTTCCCTAGGGCACAGTGTCCAACACACTTCACTTAAGAGAACTAATTATAGATAATAAAACAATTTTTTTTGTTTAAATTAATCATTAG
The DNA here is from genome assembly GCF_964188355.1 of Buteo buteo. Taxonomy (NCBI): domain Eukaryota; kingdom Metazoa; phylum Chordata; class Aves; order Accipitriformes; family Accipitridae; genus Buteo; species Buteo buteo. The sequence goes on from NC_134177.1 coordinate 27,446,134, forward strand.
GACCAATAGTCCCATCAGAGCGACTAAACAATTCTCTGTATTTTGGGAGAAGGGAGGGTTGTTTTTAGCCTTTCTTGTACAGCTACAGACTTCTTAGAGGCTGCTTGTGTGAGGTATGTTACTGCTGCTTGTCTTGTGGATGATACTGATGATCTCGTCTGAGTTCAGAGCCCCGTTGTGTTAGGCATTGTACTCCTAGGGCTTGGAATAGAGCTTGTGCTGCAAAGCCTGGTGAGAAAAGAGCAGGGTGTAAGAACTGTTTTTTGTCAATCCCATGTCACAAACAGACAAGAAATCCCAAAAGACTGAAGGTAGTGATGATTTATGATGACACAAGCAGAAAAAGAGCTGGTTTTCTATAACAACTAAAATTCCCATTAAGATCTGCATAGATTTGATTTAAAATATTTAAACTTAAAAGTTTTATTTTAATTTGTTATAACATAGCTGTAGATACTCTTTTTCCCTTATCTGCTCCTTTATTACCTCTATGAAATAGGCCCACAAGTTTTGCTGTGCCACAAACTGAATGCAGATCTCGTATATTCCAGGCTTGGGTATTAGTTTTGATACTTCAGTTTAGTGTCTGGGCAGATGAGACTGTAATTATTCTTCAGTTGAAATAGCTGGCAGTGGCTGCTAATAGTGGTAACTTCTACTGATGAATTAGAGAACTTTCTACCAAATAACAATTTTTTTTAAAGTGTGGGTTTTTTCAGGTTATTATAAGGCTCTTGTTTAGGCCATGTTGTAAAAGTTACCTCATTCATTTAGGATCTTCCTAGGATAAATTCCTGGATCAGTTTTATCTCTTCTGAGCGACAGTTGGACTGAGCAATGTTGACACTGCCTCTGCAGAGACTCCTCACTTAGACAAATGTATTTATTTTGGTCTTAAGTTACTGATTCTTTGCTGCTGAAATGATTGCAGCTGATCTGCCTCCTTTCTAAAACTATTATCTGCCTTCCCTTGTGCCATCATTCTAGTGGAGGAAATGTTTAAACTGGTAAGACTTGATTGTTTTATTATGCATCTGCAGCATTTTCATACTTAGCACTTTTTACTATGGCCCAACATGAGGAAAAGCTTGGAGTCAAATTCTTACTTGATGGGACAAGCTGTATTCCTTCCTTTTGGCTTCAGGCCCTTATCCTTCACTGTGGGTTTTGGGAACATCAATTAAGCAGCCATTTTAAGGACCTTCCAGTTACCACAGATTTAAGCCATCTTTCTTTGCTAGACCCATTCTTTCATCCTATAGCTTGTCATATGTTCATCCTAATTTTTATGGTGAAAGGCAGTAACACGAGTGTGCTGAGAGCTATACCTGTTCTGATAACTCTTCTTTGCTCTGCCTTCTCCCATGGTAAATAAAGACTAAGATATCTTGCTAAATTCTTCACTATCTGCATGTATTGGGGAGGGGAGATTTTTCCAAGGTTTTTTACTTTGCTTCCTATGTGATTTTTTTTTTTTCCATTATGAGTCTTAGATCAGCTGATCATGAGTGACTTTCAGCCCATAAAAACACAGCACTGTAAGCCTAATGTACCCTGTTTGACTTTCAGCTCATATTTTTGCCCTCCCCACTGTGACACACACATCTTAGTCTTTGCCAAGCAAAGAACAGTTTGCACTTAAGATGAAAATAAGTGAAGTGGCAATGGCAGATTGCCAAAACTTGCTGTTTCTGCTTTTTGTGCAATAACAGTGCACAGTTGTGTTCTGGAGTCTGATGGGAACAATAGCACAGCTCTATGCAGGAGAAATGCATGTTGTTAAGTGATCAAAGAGGGGAAAGAAACTGATTATGTAAACCTGGAACAAAAATAAAGGGGATGCTTTTTAATATAAGTTCAAAGTAATTAAATGCTCAGTTAGAATAGCCTTTGTCATTCACTTAAGTAATACAGTTATTCTCACAGATTCATCTTCAAAGTCCTCTCAGCCTGCTGCTTTAAGGTGACTTATGAGCCATGAGGCATCTCTTAAAACATTTCTGGAAAAGTCTTTTGCCCACAGCTACTTTGAGCTGCACCTAGAACACCTTGGTAGCTTCACCCCTGGAATGTAGAAAGCTGTGGGGTTAGAGGCCCTGGTATGTTCTCCATTGACAAATAGGGACATACAGGAGTCCCCTTCATTTATTCTGGGAGTCTTACCTTGGAAAGATGGAGAAGCAAAATCTAAATGACAAAATACTGTTGTTGCATTCAGACTGCTGTGCAGAGCTGTTACAGCGATGTAGTGCAGTTGTATGCCATCAACTTAGTGACTTAGCAGGCATGGTGCAGAGAGCTAAGTGTGGTAGTATTACTGCTGTCTGCCTCATGAGAATTGGGCTCCTCTCTGAGGCTTAAGATGGGCAAAGGCCAGTTCTGAGGCAGGGACTGAATCAGACTGTGAGGAATATTGCTAGAAATGGGTGCTGCACTTGCATTTTAATCCTCTAGCATGCAAGTGTATAGATATGCAGGCAGCCTTCATCTACCACTGCAGTGTGTGGAACTGAACTTGTCTGGAGATGATGTAAAATCGTCCATCCTTCTGTCCAAAAGTGTCTTCGATTATTACTTCTGACTTCTACAGGAAAGAACTGGTTATTTCCTTCTCCTTCCTGGAAACTGGTACAAGCCTGTTAAATTCAGTAGAATGATTTTAAGTTTGTCAGGGACTGGCCTCTACCATAAGCCTAAAGATTGAACTGTACGGAGATGGGAACTATCTTCAGACCTCTCTGAATAACTGAGAGCTGGGTTCACAGAATAATTTAGGCAAAGGGACCTGGGGACATTGTCTGGTCCAACAATCCCTAGGAACAGTATTCCTAATATATTCAAGTTATTCAGGGGCATCCATTCTGCAGTCTTTCTGGAATGTGGGATGATCACATCTTTGGTTCAGTTTATTTCTGCCAAAGTTTTTGGTGATTCAGAAATTAAGTACAATGAACTTCAACTACAGGCTCATTTTCAAGGTTCAAAATTTTTTAAAACACTTGAAAATAATTGCTGATAAGCTTTTAACTGAAGATTGAAGTATTTAGGAAATAATACAGAAAATAAGATGGTTTGAATTGAAGAAACTTCAGGGTCTGATTTATTCTGCAACCAAAACAATTCACTAAGATTAGCAAAAGGTTTTGATCAAACCATGTTAGCATTTTTCAGCAAAAGTTTAATCATTCAAAAGAAAAAAAAAATTACTCCACTGAATCCTCTTCAGTGTTTATCTTGAACTTCATGAGAATCTTGTTACACAAAATAGCAGTAAATCTGAGTTGCTTTTATCTTATGTGACAAAACTAAACCACTACCTTAAAAACCCAGTGCAATGGTCTTCTACCAATCTGCCTTTCAACAGCTTTCTATTCAAAAGGATATGCTAAGGAAGATTATTATTTGGGACCTCTAACGATTTGATGTGTTGATTTACTTGAGTTTGACTTATAGCTTTTTTTTCTTTCAAGTAATACCTTTGATTTTTTGTTTTGTTTTGTTATTTTTACTCTTAAGTGTGATCATATTCCTGTCACTTAGAACTTCAGACACTTTCATGAAATTCCTACTCTTGATGACAAAGAGGAAGCTGTCAAAACTCCAGAAATATGACTCTGGGAAATTTGGGTTTAATGAAGTTCTTTAGTTTGTCTGATATCCTACTGCTTTTTGACAGAATACCTTTGGCTTTGTACATTAAGAAGCTTTGGTGGTAATAGTGATAAAGAACAGTTTTATCCCCTTTGTAGAGATGAACAGGACTGAGTTTTCCTGGCATGCTCTAATTCTCCCAAGGGCATTACAGTAATCCTCACATTTGTCACTTGTCTGTACTATAGTAGCCTCCTTGGGGGGACCATGACTCCATTATGCAGAGTGGTTTTCATGCAGAGGTAATGAATAGCTAGCTATTCAGCTGGTGATCAGCATAAGTAGGAGACATAACAGGTGGCCCAGAGTTTTATAGGAGTATGACGCTGATGGTAAAGAGCAGCATTTCCACCCCACCTTCAGTGTAGCCAATGGAAAGTATCTTGATATCATGTAAAAAAAAAAGTGGTCTTGAAAGATGTTTTCTGATCTAAATTTTGCTCAAGGGAGAAGTTTTCTGATTACATTGGATTACAGGTGGCATTAGTCTATAAAAGCAGGTACAAAGACCATGTTCAGTGCTGCCCTGAGCTCTCTGCTTTCCTTTTGTTAATTAGTACAGAGAATGTAACAGATATTAATTACCTGTACTTTCTTGTTGGCAATCCTGTAGTCTCTGTCTCTGGAGAGAATTCTGTAGATGTTCACTAACTGAACACAGGCTGCATCTCTGCTGCACAGAGCCCTCTGATTATCCCACCTTGGAGTAATGTGTGGTCCCAGGTTTGTGAGCCGAGCTGGCAGGGATGACCAGGTGCGGGAGGTGCTTTGTCTGCTTCCATCCTTAGTTCTTTAACATGGAGCTGTTGCAGGCAGCAGCACCATGACAGGGTGGGAGTTGTACTGAAGACCAGTTTAGTCTGGCCCCAGGATCTTCGAGGGCTGTAAGGAGTTGACAAAAATATATATAATATAAATAAGCATGTGGGTGACTGCAGTTTATCTCCTCCATCATGCCCTGAAAGCAAACCTTGCTCAAATCACGGGTGAAGTGGATTCCTGACATTGGCTACCTTGTGCTTGGTGGCTTCATTGTTGGCTCCCTAAAGAACCGCTGAACCTTGGAAAGGGCTTGCCCAGGGCAGGAGTGTATGGGAGATTGGTGTCCTGCCATACACTGACCTCTGGGCTTGATCTTCTTTGAGGCCAAGAAAGAGTTTTGCTCCCAGCAAAGGCTGTGTTTAGCCCCAGGCAGTGGGGGAGGCAGATGGGGCACTCCCATGGATGAGAGGTGCCCCCAGGGCAGCAGCTAGCTTCAGCAGGACAGGAGTACCAGTAACTAGATGATGAAGGCTAGGTTGTGCTGACACACATGTGGGACATCGCCACAGCCCCTGCACCTGCTCTGCTCTGTAGTGGTGGGGACAAGAGGTACCCCAATGTATCCCAACTGTATGCCAGTTTATAACAACTTTGGTGTTAAAAATTAATTGCTTGAGCATGTATGCCAAATTTTAGCCTGAAGCTCATTTTTACAGCCAAGTTATAAATCTTGAAAGTAAGGATTTGTAATAAAAATACTAGCACAATCTTGAAGCACAACAATGCTAGTGGCAGTTGCTGTGGCGGTATGGTTTGAAAAAATAATAGTGTGTGGAATAGCTTGTGTTAATTACTCTTAAACCTGTTAGTGTGTTATGCCTGGCAAACCCTGAGAAGCTCACTTTTGTGTGACAGAGGAATGGTGTTTAGTTTGGGGTTTACTTTTTTATAAAATCCAAACAAAAGATTAGACACTATAATGATTTCATGGTTTAAAATCTCTGTGCTAGAAACAACCTAATTAAATTCCTGACATCATCAGTTTTGTTAGTAAATAGTAACCATGGATGCAGAAGAGTCTTGCATCTCATTACATTCAGCGTAGGGTTTCAATACAAGAGCCGTTAGCTGTGGTGTGAAAATGTAAAACAAAGGGAAAATGTGGGGCACTTTTGGTTTTTTTTTTCCTCCCATTGATCCAGAACACAGTCCTGGAAGAATATCTGTAATTAATTAGTAGGGCTTTAATGTAGTGCAGTAGGCCATAGGTTTTCTCTAGTGAATTTAGTAAATGGCAGCATATTGCACAAGGCAGAGGTGACAGATTATATAAAAAAAATTACCAAAACTCCAGGAAATAAGTAATTGTACAGTGTAGTTAAAGCAAGTGCATATTTTACACTGACTCATGATGGTATTTATACGTACGTATGTCTCTTAGGAAAAATGCAATCCAGATGAATAATCATTTACTACACCTGTCTTAATGTGGTTTAAAAAAACATAATCCAGATTTACTTGGATAAGTGGTGATAGCATTGCATGTTTAAGCAAGGGTGAATTAGCATGCAGACAGCAAACATGGGCAGAAGGGAAACAGACTTTCTCATAAAGGAACTGATTAGAATTACTCAATGCCACTCTTTCTTTAACAGGACATGTACTAGTTAGCACATCATTTCAATACAAACAACAAACAAATGATGTTCAGTTACCAGGGTTTGACATAAAACTGGTGTCTTCAAAGGAAGTGAGGCTGATTCAATGCAATTAGACCAGATTTTGCTTTGGACTTGTGAATAAATTGGCACAATGTGTCTGAAAGCCACTATACAGTATATTTGTCCACTCTGTAGGTTCCAGTTCTGCAGCTGAGAGGATTTATGTTCAGCCTTGCAAGTCGTGATTGTGGCTTCAAAGTCAGTAACAGGGTCCTCAATGAGCATATATGCAGGTGTCTGACAGATTTTAATTTTTAGTTTCATAAATGAGCTCATATTATCATTAAAGCTGCATTACAGATTGATTTTCAGCAAAGCTTCAAATATATGACAATCACAGGAAAAAATAACAATACAAAAACCATAATAAAACTCCATTCAGATAGCAATGACTTACTGTGTGTCATCAGTTTCAAAAGGGAGATTTGCTTTAAAAACAGTGGCACAGTGCTGATCATCTGTTTCTTGCCATTTTTCCTAATGTTTCTGTGAGAACAGGGTTCTTTTAGAAACTCAGGTAAGGTTAAGCTGGAGTCGCAGGGGGACATACCTTCTTCCTTAGGAAAAGATGAACGCTATGCAACTTTCTGTTAAGAGGCAACCTCCAATGCCTTTCTTTTAAGGAAAATGGGATGATCTGGAGATTGTGGGACTTGGTGAAGAAAGTCCCATGACTTTTAATGGGCATTGGATCAGAGGCTGTTCTCGGATTCATTGCACACAACCCGGTTTTCAAAAGACAGTGTTAAGGTTTCTCCTGTTGTGTGGCATTCCTTTACTGGTGGATGGAGTCAGAGTACACTTCATGAGCAAGGATATCTTAGAAATCTATGAAAGTATAACCTTCTTAATATGAAAAAGGGTTTTCAGAAACATCCTGTCATTGTTTAGAAATGTTTTAACTGTCAGTGAATGGAAGAACAAGACAAACGGGAAAAAAATTATTTGTAGCTTTGACAGTGAAATATGTTAGGGGATAAAGGGGCCTGTAGTGGAAGCTGCTATCAGAGTGTACCTAGCATATAATACTGCTCTGGAGACCTCTTAAATGTGGAACTTTGTGCAATAAATCCATTCCTGCAACATGTTTATTCCTTTGTTACATTTGTGGGAAGCAGAGATTTCATTGCATATTCTGTATAGTGATGCATAAAATCCATATTTATAATTTTGCTGTATATATTCCACATGTTTGATCAACAGTATATTAATCTGTTATATGGATTTGTTCTTTGCAACCAGGCCCTCTTTTAATGAAAAATTTCAGAGTCCCTGGAGAAATTATGAAAGTAAGTATTCGGTAATTTATTTATTTTTTGCTGATTTATATGTATCATGGTTTATGTCATCTTGGTGCCCACAGAAGGGACTTACTAGATCTAATGGGGAAATTACATAGCTATACTACTAACCTTAAGCATTGTTAAGCAACTTTCTTGCTGAAGTTAATTGTCACTACTTGAGAACTGTCTTTTTATTAGCAGAAATTCTGTCCTATTTCTAACACAAAACTTGACTATATCAGAATTCCTTTCATCAGCCAATTGGCATAACTCTTCTGAATGGAGGTGGCTTTTCTTATATATAATTTTCAGTTCATTAGCTACATTTTTTTGTCACCTGGAGAGATGATCTGGCTTTTGAAAGGAAAGTTTTATTTTGTTATAACTACAAAAAAGGTAAAAAGAAATAGAAATCAGTGGTGTTCTCTAAATGGGAGATGCTCAAGAATTCATGCATAGTATTCAATTAGAGATACTGATAGGTTTTTTTTAACAAATGGAAAAAAAAATCTATTATCTTGTTAAACAAATAAATAGCATTAAAACACCTTGTTTAAAATGTGAAGTTTATAGTACCAAGAGCCTTGGCTCTAGTCCAGTTCTGCTTCTCTTGATATAGACTTATTATTCAGCTGGCAGTGAATTAGGTTGATAGCTGAGGCCAGATCAGTTACTGCATGGAGAAACTACCCTCCTAAAAAAATGTGATTCAAATTATTAGATTAGTCAAGAAGTGTTAAGGGGTAAATGTACCCTCCTCCAGTTGCTGTCATAATTGGAAGAGGACTGTGGTCCTTAAAAGATCCAAGTTTTTTACTGCTTGAATGTTTCTGCATATGAAATACTTTGAACTGGGTTTGCCTTTTAATAACAAGCTTATATTTCTATTTGAACTTTTTCTTCCCCCTGGAACTTTGCCCTAACTTGCTGAAATCTTACATTTCATGTGGGATTCCTACCTCTTTTCAGGTGGAATTCTAAATTAGTGACAGTGCTTTTTTTCTGCAGTGAGCTTCCTAACAGAGAGAGGCTCCCTCTGAAGAGGGCAATTACCTGAAAACCAGAAGCAGCGCTTCTGTGCCCATTTCTGACAGCTAATCACAATTCCACAGTTGCCTGGCCCTATGCAAAGAGACCTCCAAACCCTCTGTGCTGTACCAAAGCAGTTTTCTTTTCTTACAGTCAGACAGTAATAAGGATGAGAGCTGGTTCTCTTGGCACTGGCAGTTTCAATAAACTCCGCTGTCCTTGTGCCAGGGGAAATGGGAATGCAGATTTATGATGGTATAGCAAGGGACACAGGAGGGAGTCACTTGTATGATTTCCCTGCTGCAGTCAACAGCTGTGGAAGTCCTGACTGCAAATTTCTGTATACTTTCATCTTTCTCTTGTTACGAAACAAGTACTGGGAGGAAAAAGTCTTTCCAGAAACAAAATAAAGCTAGGAAAAAATGATTCAGTGCAGGCAGCATGACAAAGAATACTGTTGTCCTGGGAAAAAGTGCTGCTTTCATGCCTGTTTTCTCATGGGTGAACTTGAGGTATCAATAGAGTTGAATTCTCCTATTAAAAGAAATTCTTCTATTAAAAGAATTTGGAGTGGGTATGATTGTAGCTCACTGGATTTTTAGGCTGGGCATTAAAAAATACATTTAGATTTTTCAAGCATTCCTAGGAAGTGCCTTGGGAGCCTGAACCAATCAAGTATCAGGAGGACCTTAAATGTACCTAGAATGCCTGCCATGAGTATGAGTTAGCAAGGTGGATTATCTCCCGTTCCTGCTTCCAGCAAGATGTTTCCCTCAAGCACACTTTTGGGACAGTTTTCTGAGCTGCTCTGGTTCTTCCTCTGCCCTATTTCCTATCACTGTTTTCCTTTCTTCAACACCACTGATGCTGAGGAAAAAAAAAGAAAAAAAAAAGCAAGTGCCCCACTGATGTAGTTCACCAATGAGGAACAGAAAGGAGGATCCCTTTTGGCCATGAGCTTGATGTGGTATTGAAGAGAGTGGGAAAACCAGAAAGTAAAGGAATTTGTCAATTTGTGGCAAGGGTTTTCTGTAGAAGATTGTTGCATTAGGAAGAGAGTCTCTAACTTACATAGCAATCCCTGATGTGTTATTGCTACCAGATGCTCTTAGATACTGCCAAGTTGGGCAGGTTTCCCTCCTATCACCTCTGCATAAGCATCTGCTCTCAGCTATTCTGAATGAATTTACTGAATGAAGAAAGAAATCCACAGGAAAATTCCTGGTGGTGAAGTGCAGTGTAACTTGAAATAACACTGCCCCTGGTAATAATAGGTCCAAGAAAAGAGGAAAAACCACCTTGGGTTCTTGTTTCCTGTAGTTCAGAGCTCGTTCCTGTACGGTAGATTGGGTGTTTTGGAGGTGGGGCTGACTTTTGACTCCTGTGCTGAGCTACAAGAGATCATAACAGGCTTGCCAAAAACTTGTTTTGTTGTCACAGCTCACCTGTGGGTCCCTGTGTGCATAGTGGTAGTGACTCAGATCAGCCAATTAGATAATGAATTACTGCCTTGCTGAGGCAGCCCACACCCATTGCATAGCCACCTCATGCTTTTGAGGAATCGCATCAGCTTTTTTGCATTTGCATTCAGTTTTAAAGAGAATTGGGAACTGGCCCAGAGAGAAATCTCAGCTTGCTTAGGGTTTATGTGTCAGAGGTAGATTATCTAAAATGTTGGCCCTAAGACAAAGACGACAGCAGTCATCTTGACTCAGGAGGAAATGAAATGTAACAGCCTGCATGAGTCATGCATTTTTAGCACATCAGCTTTCACTCTATTGCCAGAAAATGTACTTACTACATAGGATTGTGCCTGTCTTAAGACATATTTGAAAGCCCTAGCAATGAAAGAGCTAACATACCAGACTGTAGATGCTATTGTTCTCTCCAAGCACTTCACAATTCTTTACTTCTTCCTCGTGTCTGTTTTCTGCATTTCTCTCTCTTTTAGATGTTAGTAAGAAAGGGCCTCTAAATATCAGAAAATAGATGCTCAGCACTATCTTGAATAGTGTCAAAATGAGCCAGCTGTCCATTTTCAATGGCTTGGCTCTGCTTTCCCTATCTCACGCACCTTTAAAAGGGTGTTCCTTCTGTGCTTATCCTGATCTGAATGCTGCTATGTACAAAATGTCTGGCTACTTGCAACTCATTGGAGCATTTTTGCCTCTTTTGGTGACAAACCATTTTCTGTGTAGCTTCTGTATCACATGTTCATGAGTCCTGTCAATCTGTCCCTTCAGAGTCACAGGTAGCTAAGATCTTGTTCTGTGATTACCATTTCCAGATAAAATATTCTGAGTACTTATGTGACTTGGTGAGTACATAATGGATAATTGAGAAAGGAGAGAACTGATTGTATCAAAGAGCTTGGAGAATTCTCTTACCAAAATAAAAAGAGGAAAGACTCATTTTGGGTACCAAAACATTCCTAGTTGAAACTTGGATCAAACTTTTGCTTTTAACTAGTATCTTTTCTGATACATTGTCTTTGTGTCACATTATGTTTGTGTCATTTTAAATCCAAGCTGCCCTCCCATATTAGATGATGCCAAGAAAATTAAAAAAGATCAATTTCATACTGTAAACATGACCTTTTTTAAACACTTTATGCAGAATCATAGCTGAATGATCAGATCGTTTCAAAGAATATTGCAAAAACAATTGATCATGCTGAATCATTGTAAATAATTCCAATATTAAAGGTTCCGCACACAAAAAAGGCATGCTTCATAAAAAAGATCATATACCAGAAGGAGTATTGGGGAAGATTTTCAAAGGCCCATTAGTCAACTAAGGCAACTCTCCTGTTTATTCCCACTTTGTGCCTTTGAAAATATCCCCAAGGTGGAAGTGGTTTTTTCCTTCCAAAGCAGACCTGTATTAGGTTAATTATTGCCTTGCAAGAGGCAAGTTAAGGTGGACATTGATGCAAATCAGCTGTCTGTGAATACTCTTTAACATGATGTACTTTGACTACAATAGTTAGGTTTTTCTCCATGCATCACATACCTAAAAACAATACATGAGGAATAAGTTTAAGCTCAGAATATTCTTTGTCAGCACAAACAGTGTATAAAGCCTGATTAACAGTGGTTCTATACAGTCTTATCCTTCTTGCATCTAGTGCAGATACCAGTGTGTAAAATCTGGCGGAGAAGGACATTGGATGGGTTTGTAATGGTCTCTGAAGGGTCTTCAGCTCCATAAGCTGGTTAATGGATTGCACACAGCCATATGTAGCATTTCCATTTCTTGCGGCTATAATGGAATAATAGTTTTCATTTAATAACCAACCCAAGTATAATTCAATACAAAGACATATTATATTCCATTTTAGTGAATGAAGCATGCCAGAGCTTAAGTGGCATATCAGAGCTAAAAAAAACCCCTCACTCTACTTTTTTCTTCATGAAGAAGCTTGCCACATGTAAGATCTTTAAGTGCAAATTCTGGTCGTGAGTATTTCCTAGGTCCTAGTATCTAGTTTACCAATGACTTTTAGAGCTTTGTTTTGGATTGATGATCTATTTCCTAAACTCATAATTTAAAGGGCTAAATTCTTGCATGCTGGCTTCACCAACAGTCCCACTGTAGTCAGTGAGGAGAGCTGTGGCTAATACATTGCTTGGTGGAAGTATGTAAACCCCATCAAAAAACCATCAGCACCTCCAGCTTCAGGATAAGGTCCAGTGAGCTGGAGCTGCTGCCTTGGAGGCCAATGGTTCCTGTAGATTTTTTTTTCCCGAAGGGTCAGTGTGAAAACAGAGCAGAAAGTGGGTGTCATCCTTGTGAGTTACAGCATGGCACAAGCCCTTGTCTCTGTATGGTCAGAGATGAGACATGTACAGGAGCACTAGGCCACAGCAGACCTGTCCCAAAGCTCACTGGGGTCACAGGAGCTTTGCACTGTTTTTGAGGAGTCTTGGATCAGGAATGCAGTTGCCACTAGGTAGACAAATCCTGATTCATTCAACTGTCCAACCATGTGAAGGACTCGAGGAGGGCAGGTGTTGCATCTTGGGGGCCACATTTGTTCCAGATTTACTGTGCAGGGCAGAAAATGACATATAACCAGCTCTGGACTTCTTTCCAAAGAAAGAAAATGAGCTGTGTATAATAGGTAGTGCTATCAGTGCTGAGTAATCTGTATTTCAAAGTCAAACAAAGCTTGCCTGCTACCTTGTGAAATACGGGTAGGATCTATCCTCAGTTTTGTCACTAAAAATCACCTGTAAGAAATCCCAGCGGATGGTGAGAATGGATCCAGCTATGGCTCTACGGACCTGGAGTCCTCCAGGGACCATCACAAATTTCATGATGTCTCCCAAGTGCTTGATTTGCGCATAGGATGCTCTGATTTAGCAGAAAGATGCATAAAAACTCATGTTGCCAGCAGCCTCTGTTGGCGTCATAGATGCAGAGGCTCAAGAGAGTACATTATTCCAGCAAATGTCAGCATTAATTTATACTTGCTCAGGGCTCATCTGCTTTTTCCTGAAGTCTCTTGGAGAAGGGAGATTACTGTCATGTGGATGAAAAATTCAGTGTCTAGCAGATGAAGCCAGGACCTGCTCAGCATCCTGGAGAGCGGTGTGCACTGTGGGAGGAGAGGTGGCAGCAGACTGACCTCCAAGCAGAGGTGTTTTGTCATTGCTTGTTACACCCTCTGTTAATGGAAGCACCACGAAACTCGTGTCACTAAGAAGCTGCAGAGATGCCTCCCCAATGAGTTGCAGTTTAAACTGCTGATCCACTGGCAAGAACCACTAATATAGACCTGTTGCAACACAGAAAAAAAATTTACTGAAATCAGTGGACTTTGATAAGAGTTGGTCCAACAGTAGGACTGGAGCTAAAGGGGTCAAATTCCCCTTTGTTACCTATGTGAAGAATTGCAGCAATTGCTCTGGTACTCATGAACAAAACCAACAGGGAAAAGTTTGCACTGACACACAGATTTAACTGAGCTATCACATTCAAGTTCTCTCACTTTGAAAAGCACTTATCAGCTCCAGGCTTTCTTTTTGCATTAGATCTACAAGTCACTTTATGGTATAAGACAAAACAGCAAAAGATGACTTTCAATATTTAACCAAAAGAAATCAGTTTTTAAATATAGTTGTTAAAAAATGCAACGGTAAATCTAATGTATATTAAAATGTAGCCCAGTGTGCTTCCTTTTTATTTTTCTCATTCTGTATCACACTTGCTCAGTTTGCAAAGGTGTTGATCATTTGCCCTAACAAAGATCCTGCAGGCCAAGTTATGCAAGAGACCTGCCCAATTCCACCATGCGTTGGGCAGTTGCTAAACCAGAGGGAAACTGAGGACAATGGACTTGTCCCAGCATTGCAGAACCAGGAAGTTTTTCACAGTTTTCTTGAAGTGCAGATTTCTTCCCCAGAATTCTCCTATTGGAAATGTTTATCGTAGACTCTTCAGCACTGAAGTCTTTAGCAAGGGTGTTTGTCTAAAACTGACAACACTGAATGCCAATTAGAAAAAGCTCTTTTCAACATGTATTTTTTATGAATAGCATATTTTAAACAAATGTGTTTCAGACTGCACAGGCAAACTTCCCAGGCATATTTCAGCAGTGACTTGTGCCTTTTCTGCTATCGCTGTTCTAGCCTCCAGGCTATCAAACTGCTGTTGCCCTTCATTATGAAGTGGGCTAGGAGTATAGTATGGATCTAACATCTGGAAGTTGAACTTAGTGAAATGTGGCGCTTTTTTCATGTCTGTCAGTTTGCTCCTCTCTCCACTGCAGATTTTACTGGTAAATGGTCATCTGTCTCCATGCCAGCATTTAACACAATCCTCCCCTACAGCAGTTCTTACACCCAGTGGATGTCTCTATGCAAGCCTTGGATGACTTGTGCTGAGCAGCTTTGCAGAGGCTCTTACCCGAAAGTGTAAGGCAAGCTGATGGCTGTCCACAGAGCAAGTTGCCTGTCTCATCTGACTACGACCTGCTCTGCGGAGCTGAGCTTGAATAGGATTCTTGGCACTTGGCATGGGTTTGGGCAGGGTTTGACTTCAGGGAATGAGGCAAGATTGTGTGTGTTAAATAAGTTGGAAGGCATGTTCTTAGGCTAGAAAATATAATTATACAGCAGCTGGTCCCCTATAATATGTTTTCTATAGCAAGGAAAGTTACCTTCAGGACCTACTCAGACTCCTTACTGGTTGTTGGTGCTTATGATGCTGTGCGTGCTGACTGGAGCATGCTTTTGATAAAGGCAGGTGCTGCATGCTGGCTGCTTGGTAAAACTTCAGACAGGTGTATTGTTGGGTCCATAAGCTAATGTGAGCAGGTGATGTGAACTTGCCATGCCATACATGAGAGTGGTGGCAATCAGCCTGCTTTTTTCGTAGTTGCAAGAAGGGTCATGCTTTTTCATGAGACTCAACCTGTGTTGTGCTGGAAATCCAGAGCGCTCTCCTCTTCCCTTTCCTGTACTCCTTCCAGACATCCCTATCTGCAGCTGCAGTCCTCCAGCCCCTCTTGCTGCATGACAGCTGCAGAAACTTGTTCCCGGGTATGTTTGCCCTTATTTAATCCTGGGTTTGCATCCTTCATAGCCTCCCCATGAAGGGAGGAGGTACTACCGTTTTATGTGATCTGGCATGTGAAGACTTGCACTCTGCTGAACACACAAAAAGTTGAAAAGGGCTGCAAATATGCTAGTCGTGTGTGTGAGTAGCAGCAATATGTTTTCTGGTAGTATGTTTGTTCTCATTAAAGAGATTTACTTGACTTTCACACCCATATGGTAAAGATACATGCTATTGTAGCAGCTAAGAAGTGCAGTGGTTCTGAGTTATAAAGGTTTGCTACAAAGCTGAACACATAAACAAGTATTCTGAGGACAGAAAGTAGTGGCTAGTGGGAGCAGTAGTGTGAGATGTCAGAGGAGTTCATTTATTCTGATAAACTAGTTTATATTCTAGGATGCTTTTTTTCATGTTGATAAAGTGTCAATCTTAGCTATGAACTTTGCTATTTATGACCTTTCATGTAAAGTTGCAAGGCAGAAAGGAAAGATAAACAACTTGAACAATACAATTAAGGCAAACCCAGAAGTCAGTCAATGAGAGACACCAGTGTTAAGTAAATCATCCCATGGAAACAGCTGTTTGAAAATGCAGTGGCATCACAGTACAGTGGGCAATTAATTTTAATTAACTTCAAATTCTGGCACATAGTTAAAAATCATCTTTTCTGAGTGCCCAGCTAGGCAAATGAAAGTTGGGCCATTTTGTCCTGCTAGAAAAAGCTATTACAAGTATTATAATGATGCTATTCACACTTCTATTATAAGTATTATGTTATCTCCTTAATTTTTTATGAAATAGTACTTTTTGAAGATGGACTTGTTCTGTACCATAAGCCCTTGAATAAGAGCACTATTTTCCAAGAAGAACAGATTGAATTTTTAGAAGCTGTTTTGAATTCATTAACAATGTCAGTTAAAGTCCAACATGTTGTGACTTTTACCTGTCAGGGAGGAAACAAGCCAGGAGTTCTTGTAAGGTTATCAGAAGTTACAGGCAGCTTTTGATGCATTTTTTTTTAAGGTTAATTCTGGCACTTTAAATGTGATGCTGTACATCTGTCACTATGGAAGCTCTAAGCACAAATTTCGTGGGAGGTAAAGGGGTGGCTGCTTTGCATTGCAACTGCTCAATGGAGCATGTATGCCCTGTCACGACCTGCAGCAGAGTCCACATATCCCTCTGTCCTGTGTGTGTAGCCTGTTGGATCATTCTGGAGAGCAAAAAATGTCTTTCTATAAATGTTCTTTTAATGTATTTTTATGAAGTTCAGTGTTTTAAGAGAATGTGGTACTCAGAAGTGCTCTACCAAGAACTGAATGGCAGTGACAGTCGTCCTTACAATGTCAGTAAGTTCCTGCTAATAAGGCGCCTGACTGGTTGCTCCTCTGGGCCTGCCTGCAACCTGTGGGAAAGGCAAGGTGCAGAGAATCTCAAGCTACTGCTGACCCTACTAAGACTAAGACCATCACACAGCTCAGGACAGCAGCCCTCTTGGACAGTTACAGCAGGTTTGTTGCTGTGTGCTGTGTTATTTTCAGACCTGAACTGTTTCCCTAGAGGTGGACAAAATGTCCCTGTACTATAATCCCTAGTGCTGTGTGTTTGATGCTGGTGTTCATGGAACCAGTTGTGAATTCTTGGTGTTCACTGTGACATTACTCTTATGTTGTTGGGAGGAGGAACTTCTGAAAGGTGTACAATAAGTTACTGACTTCTTTAATATGAAACCTCTTTCCATTATTAGTCTTTTGAAGTATGTAAAACTGGAGCTAGATACTTCTGCTTACATTACTCAACAAGTAAGGGTTGCATAATCTACTTGATTTCCCTTGAGCTATGTGTGGCGGCATCTCACATGAGTAAGGTCAGAACCTTCTTGCTTTTCCCAGTTAAATTAATTTGTATGCTGAGCCATGCAGATAAGAGCAAAGAGTTATATTCATCTTCTCAGCTGCTCAGTGACCAGGATGCTTTCAAAAGAAGACTTCAAACAGAACAAGCTGGTATGACTGAGATGGGAAAACTGCTTGTTACCATGCAGTCACCTTCACATCATGTTCCTCATGCATTGTGTCAGTTATCAGCCCTGGGAGATGCTGTACTTCTGAGTAACAAAAGTCTGTGTGTGTTTTCCTCCCTTAGATCTCCAGTGAGATTTTAAGGTTCCTGTTTCTTGGGGCAATCTTTTTATGACAAAAACAAGTTGTTCTTCTGGGGATTAGACTGATTTTTTCAGCTGATGTCAGAGAAAATACATAGCAGTCTCGGGTGGCTAGGGTGTGATTTAAAAATTATGATCTAGAGAAGGAGAACTCTGATATGTTGCATGTGGTGTAATCTCTAAATAAGTGTAGTAGTTCTGATCTCTGCCAGAGGAGACAAGTCAACGGGCTAAAGGATTTTTGGTCTGAACCAAAATAATTGCTCTCACACTGTTAAAAGGAAATATTAGAAAATGATGAAAAAGTGGAATTCTCTTCAGCATTGTCTATAGGATGTTTCCTCTTAACTAGTGGCTGTCCTGACTTGCTGGGTTGTTGCACCAATTGTATTTCTTTCATAGATCTTTTGTTGGTTTGTGGTCTAATGAATTTTTAAAAAATGAGTGTTATTGTATAGTTAACAACTGTGCCTTTCAGGCATGATTTTTTTTTCTTTCGGGAAGAAAAAAGTGCAACAGGCACTTTTAAACTGTGCATTTGAATGGGGCTGGTGAAGTGAAAAATACCCATGAAATAATGAGGCAGCATAGGAATACTGCGTTCTGACCATCAAAAAGGCCTGCACACATTTTTTCCATGTGGAGTACATACAGCACAGGAAACAATTCATGGTATGGCAGCATGCTTATTGTCCTTGTGCTCAGTACTTTGAGTGAAAGAAAAGAAGGACCTGGGATCTCTAAACAAAAACAAAAACAAAGAGAGAATAATAGGCTTATGTTGGTAATTTTTCTATTATTTTCATAGTGTTCATCACTTTAACAGGATGAGAAAATTTTGAGTAATATTACCAGAAAAAAAAATTTCTAGCAGTGCTTTTTAGTCTTGGCAGTTATGAATATTTCATGCATGACTCTTTTTACTATTAAAATCTATATTTAAAATTTCATACTCAGCTTTAAATTTTGCTCTGACTTGAAATATAGTAGTCTTCAGAATATAGATTTAACTTTCTTAAAAGAATAAAAACCTGAAAATTATAAAAAACTGAGAGAAGAAACTTGTCTTCATTACAGGTTCTTCTGGACAGAGGATTTTGCATGTCTTTTGAGACTGATTAAGTCGTTTTTTCAATGAAAATCAGCATGTGGTTTGGGCTCATTCCAGTGACTGTTTAAGTACTGGTCCCTTAATTTTACTTCTGAGTAGTCAATTGAGTTTCTCAGGTGCTTCAGTGAAACATGTACCTTGGAAAATTGGACCTGTAAAGATAAAATAAGGCTTTGAAGACTAGATTACTAGCTTTCCTGGAATGGCTGAGATGCACACAGTAAGGCTTCACTCTGGCAGCTGAATTGGCAAGAGCAGACATCGTGCTCATTAAGTCCCATTGGTGGAAAGTCCAGTGTTGGAGATAAGCTCATCTTAAACATAAGGGAATTAGTCCAGCTTCCATTTAAATTGCTGGCAAAGCTCCAGCTACATTCAACAAGAGAAGGGCTGAGGCAACAGGCATACAAAACCCTGTTTCTAGGCCTGATCCCGGCTTTTCTTACATATCCAAAGCTCATGCTGAGTATTGTGGTCACTTTAGCAGGATTAAGACTGAGTGGATTGTTTGGGCAGATTTATATTGCTATGCATTGTAAGAAGTACTGATACAGTTTTTAGTGATGTAAGGTTAATAAATATTCATTTGTTAAAAAACAGGACACCTGTTGACAAGGTAAACTGTGATTGTTCCAAGCAAATTGCTGAAGTGTGGTAGAATGTCATGTACAATAACTGGTTAAATGGCTCTTCTGTTATCTGTAGCCCTCTTCCAGCAAAGCACTTAGGCATGTGTTTGCCATTAAGCACCTGACTACCTCCACTAAACTCAATCTGACTGCCCTGCTGTATGTGGAGCACATGTTTTGGAGAAATAGGGCCTAAATTACTTGGGGCCCACTGTATTATGCCTATGGTGTGTGTTCTCAGTCCTCTGGGAAGTCCGTGGTGCCCAAACATGACACCAGGCCTGATCATTTTGTCGGTGGGAAACACCTAGAGGTGCCTGTCACTTGGCTACTTAAACCCACAAAGTGTAATCTTGCATGCTCATTGGTGCCAAAAGGTTATAATTTGTCACCAAAGTAGTGTCAGGAAAGAGGTGTGATAGTTAAGTGTCAGCTCAGAGATGCAGGGCTGTCAGGGAGGCCAGCATTTAGCTGTGGGCTGTGTTGAGAGTGTGGGCATCCACATCACTTGTGACTACTGAAGATGATAATGACCATCTTATTGTTATGGGTGATTCTGAGCAGAAAGTTCTAGAACATTTCTTTTAACTAAAAAGGCATATTTAAATGTATTCAGACACGTCAGTGATGAAGAAATGTGTGTTTCCTAAATTAGCCTCAAACTTTTTATTTTCCCTTTCTCTTATCTGCATGACATTTAAAAAAAAGGAAAAAATGTAATCAGTGACAAAAACCTGCACCTGAACAGCATGTGTGGGGTCTACATATTTTTTTTGCAGAGGGGAAAAGAATTCAGACTCCAGCCTGAAAAACATAACAGACCATCTTTAATACTTCTCAATATAGCTATTACAAAACCATAAGAAACATAAATGTTTCCTTATGTATTGAAGTAATCAGTGTTACGTATAGGGACATGCCAGTTCACTGACATAGATTTTTCTGCTGTATTTGTGTACATATCTAATTCAGGTTCCTTAGCAGGATTTTGAGGAGAGGTGGGGAACTGAAGATGATAACATAATGGACTGTCCTTTACTAACAATATGAGGACAGATTAAAAAAAACCCCAAACAACAAAATACAAACAAACAAGAAAACAAATAAGCAACATTACTTAATATACCCAGAAGAAGACAGATGAGGAAAAGAACACCCATCATATAAAGATGAGACACTAAAATCATGTTAGAAAAGGATTAGCCATTTGGGATTTGAACTTGCCACCCACTGAAAACAATGGCAAAAATCCCACTGAATTAAATGCCTCGAGCCCTTGCACGGGACTGATCAGATGCTATTCATAGAATAATGTATATGCCAAATAATGCTGTTATTTGTCAACTAAATTATTCGTCAGCTCCATCATCCCGCCATTTCTTTTCTGGCAGAACTCCCACTGAAGTCAATGGAGTACTGTTTGAATAAAGTCTTTTAGGATTGGCCCTGAGGTTAAAATGCAACTGGGGCAACTTGTTCTTCTTCCTTGGGTTCATAAAACCATGTGCTGGAGAATAGGTAGGCAGCCAGTGTGCTGTGCCTTATGATGCTAATTGTTCTATTGCTGATGCTGATTATTCACTCATGTCTTTTTAATCTACTTGTTGCCACCTTGATTTGGGGTCTGATCCTGTTAACACATGCCTCTGTATATAACTGAAACCTTGCTGGCAGTATAACCCATATCAAGCTGAAAATGAAGTTAACCTGTATCAGTGTCCATGGGCTCTGGCCTTCTTGGGGGTAAGCCTTTTGGGTGTGTCATCTTGTTCCCTGCTGTCCTGGGCTCTTGTGGTGACCTTTGAGAGCTGCAGGATGAGCAAAGGACTGCAGCTCTGACCTGGGTGAGCAGAAGGCTTCTAAGGTGACTTTTTCTCTGCTTTTGAATGTAGAAGCGTGGTTATATGGCTGGTTTGTTCTTCCAGTTTGTTTTTTACTTTACAAGTTAAATGTTCTGAATCTAATTGGGTTGTTTTTTTCAAAAAAGAGAGAATTAATCTCTTGCTGTCTTGATAAGAACAAAGTTAATATAAGCAAATTGCTTAAAAGATTTCCACTTCTAGCTATTAAAATACAACTCAGGCAACTACAGCACTGAGCTCAGCTTCTCATTAGTACTTATGGGAATGTATAATGGTTAAATTAGCTGCAGGTGGGCTCCCCTGTTGCTCCAGGAGCACATTAGAAGCATCTTGAGGGTTGCAAGTAACCTTAAAGGAATCAGACATAATGGCCTCAAACAATAGTAATTCTTGTAGCTCATAACGTGCTCCATATGCCTGAAAAGTACTGTGCAAATGGGGCTGTTTGTGGGAGACTTTTTGGGTTTGGCTTCTCTGGAAATTGAGTGGTTTTGTGAAATGGAAAATATTCATGGATGCTGAGCATAGTTCTATGCTTAAATGTGTGGTAAAGCAGTTGATACTGAAGCATGCTTTAGGGTAGTGATAAGATTGCAGAAGGCCTCTCTGATGGTGACACCGGCTGCTCTCAAGGTGGTCTCAGCCCCAGGAGAGGTCTAGTCTCCCAAAACAATGTAGGATGTAACTGCTGCTGGCTTTCGTACAAATCAACAGTTTATATATGCAGCTGGTACATAAGCATGTGTTTCCTGGTGCAAAGTTTTTTCTAGTCTCTGCAGCGACTGTTGGCTGGAGTTAAGACTTGTCTCATGAAGACTCTTCCATGGCCTCCATGTCATCTGCAAGGAATTTCAGAATTGAAGCAAACAGTGCATGATTTGCCAGTTTGCTGTGCTTAGGTTTTTTATATCTACTGCTCTCTTTGCACTCCATACCTGTTTTTCTTGACAACCACAAGCCGAGACAGTGTGTCTGAGAGAGTGCGTGTCCCTTGGTACAGATCTCCCTTCTCATGAGACTCTTTGGTGACTTGAATTGACCTAGATCTATCTGCTGCCTTGGTCTTTGTGGCCTGCAGAGACTGTACAGATGCTCTGTAAAAATTTTTGTGTTCAACTCCCCGCGAGGCTGCACAGCAGTCCAGCAGCAGTCCCCACAGCCACCTTTTGCCGCCTCGCGTGAGATAGCGCGGTGGGAGCCCGCGGTGGTGCTGGAGGGGGCCTCACCTCGCCCGTGGTGACCCCAGCACCCCCTTCTCCATCAGCGCTGCTTGAGGCTCAAGGAAGCCGCTGGGCTGGGCCGGAGCGCTGCGGGCGCGGATCAGTGCAGCTGTAGCTCAGGCGCCCGTCAGGGCTCTCTCCTTGTCCCCGTCCCTCTTTTCGCCCCCTAATTACGGCAGAAGCCAATGAGCGGGGGGCGACGGCGCCCCCTCGGACCCCGCGGGCGGGGAGGGGTGGGGGCGGGCGGCGGCGGCGGCTGCACTCGCCGAGGAGGAGCGCGGGTAGGCGGGCGGGGGCAGCGCCGCCGCCGGGACTGGCGCCCGCCACCGGCACACGGCCCGCGCCCCGCAGCGCTCCGGCCCGGCCCGCGGCGGCCGGGGGTGCGAGATGGCCGCTGACGGGAGCCGCGGGGTCCTGGGGCTGTGGCTGCTGGCGGCGGCGGGGCTGTGCGGCGGAGTTACGGCGGGCAAGTCCCCCAGCTGCCACGAAGTGCGGACGGCGTTTCAGCTGCGGCAGATCGGGCCCCTCAAGCTGGTCCCCGACGTGCCCACGGCCGGTCAGTACCGACCCACCCGCGGGGTGGCTTCTCCGCGCCGGGGGGTGCCGCGGGGCGCGGGTTGCCGCGGGGGGGCTCGGGGCCGGGGGTCCGTGCCGGCCGGGCTCGCCTCTGCCTGCACCCTCGGGGCAGCGGGGGCTCCCCGCGGGCGGCGGCGGCCCGGGGTCCCCCTGAGCTCTGGTGCCGCCGTCGGGGGCTGCGCGCCTGCCTGCGAAAAGCCGGTGCGCCGCGGCTCCCTTCACCCAGCGCCGGCTTTCCTGCCGGATGCAGGTAGCGGGAACTAAGCGGATTTGGCACGCCTCCTGCTCAAATGATTTTAAAGGACTTCCTAGGAAAAGAGACCGGAATGAATTCTTGGTCTTTACGTGGTACACGTATTGCTTATTGATCGCCACCCTAAGCACCGGGCCTTTTTCCCCCCACGTTTAAGACCGGTGTGATCCGTTTGCCGAGTACCTAAAGCAGAGGCTTCCTCCTGGAAAGGATCCCTTAGTACGCAAATTAGTAACCGAGTCGTTAAGGAACGCTTGTTTTGCTGACCAGATGTAAGGATTCTCAGGCAGGCTAGTGAATACACTGTAACTTCTGAATTAGGAAGAGTTCCCTTGCAGATGAATTCAGGAACCTTGCTGTAAGGAAAGGCAGAGGTAACGCTTTGGAGGGATACAGTCAACAGAACTTAGCTTTTGCTTAGTTAAGCAGTATGTCTGCAGTACTTAATACTTGTGAAAGTTGATGAGTAAGGTGCCGTTCCCTTTTGCCTCTTCATACAGTTCCTGAACAACGTGTGACAGCAATAAAGTGGAAAAGTAACACATGTATAATAAGAAAAGATTTTTTTTTGCATATTCTACAATTACCCTGTGGAATTCCATTATAAGGGGATAAAGTACATTATAATGTCAAAAAAAATTATTAAACTCTTTACAAATGACTGTATATCTACATAATGAAGTCACACCCCCTGACACATGTTTTAAGAAAACACAAGAACTGGAATAAAAAAGCAGAGACTGTCAGCCTCATAAAACAATCTCTAGCTGCCTCATGCTAGGCACAATTGCCTGTACGTGTGTGGTGGTATAAATGTCAATTTGTGTTGTTGCTTTGTTTTGTTTTGTTTTTTTAAAGCAGTTCAATTCAAAGCCTGCTGAGTTTGATGGAAAGACATCTTATCTTAAACGAGTTTTGGATATGTCTTCTGGCACAAGTTTCTGTTCTGGGGGCTAAATTTGATAGGCCATTGGGCTGATCTCTTATGGCAACTCTTACAACTGTAAACAATTGTACAGTGCTGGTGATCGTTACCTTCGCTTTGTACAAAGTAGTTGAGATGACACATGGCTGTAAAGTTGTCTGTGAGCAAGGAATAATTCCTCATTTTGTAGCAAGAAGAGATTTGCAGGAATGGCATTTTGAAGCTTAAAGTATGGTACTGTTCTCTTGTGCTGATAGAGGCATCAGCTCACACTTGCCTTTGAGAGCTAAATATAAAACCTAGTAAAAAAAGAGGTAAAACAAGGCTTTTAATCCATTTTGATGCATGCTTAACTCTCTTTCCTGAGCTCTTTCTGGAAGAAGTTCCTCAAACTTTAAATTGATTTTTTTACATTTTCTATAAAACTCCAGTACTGCAGATGAAACCTGAGGAAAACTGTGCGCTTCCAGAAGGAAGGTATAGATGCTGTGATGCTTCAGAGAGGTTTCCTTGTGTTCTGGTGTCATATTGAACTTTCCTATTGAATAACAAGCTCTCAGAAAATAAATAGCATGAAAGACAGTGAGGGAGGGTAATACGCATTTAAATTTTAGCTCATAGAGGTTTCTTTTGAAGAGAATGATTGGAGCAGAGGAGAGCTGAGGAAAAGTGTTGCATATTGATCTTCCCTGTTTGTTAAGTATACTCAGCTCCACCA
Organism: Buteo buteo; assembly: GCF_964188355.1. NCBI lineage: Eukaryota > Metazoa > Chordata > Aves > Accipitriformes > Accipitridae > Buteo > Buteo buteo. The sequence continues at coordinate 27,470,599 of NC_134177.1, forward strand.
AAGCTTGTGTGTTTTAATGATATCTTGCCAGGCAGTAATGCCTCCTGTCTTGTGCCTTCTTTTAATTAAGTACTGAAGTGTTTTCCAGTGTTTTCATCTGGCAGCTATTATCAGTGAATATATCTTAATACACCCCCCCCCTTTTTTTTTTCTCTAGGACATCAAGGCTCATTTTATTATGCATTTTAACAACCCACAAATGTTGAAGCACCTCCTTTGAATACTTCAGGCAGTTATCAGTTAAAGTAGAAGAGGGGCAGAGTGGTGGGCAGCTGGGGGTGATACTGGAGAGCCATGTGCTCAGCTGAATCTAGCGCTGATCAAAGCCTGTGGAGAGCTTCCTGCTAACTTCTGCTCATGTGGGCCAGACCTGCATATGCACTGGGGTGCTCCTCATTCCTCAGTTGCCTGCATGTTGTTTTTGGCTTGTTCTCTCTAAAAAAACCGGAACTTTTGCAGCCCTATTGTTTGTTTGCTAGATATCTTCAATCACAAAATTGTTGAAAGCCCTTGGCTAATCTCAAGCCAGTATTTGTAGGCTAATACAACAAATCTGACAGAGGTTAAAGTCTTAAGGATTATTAAGTTCTTACAACCTTCAGGAAAATCAGCAGCTCAGTTGAGGAGAGAGGCCCAACCCAGCGCTGGGCGAGGGATCAGCAGGCAGACTCACAGGTGCATATTTTCTGTCTCCTCTTATGGGTGGTGCCCATTTCACCCGTAATAAAATGAACTCTAAATACTTGGGAGAGTTTGTAGCCTACACCCTCCTGTGGTATCAGTTGTGGTTTCAGTGTTGAAGTTGCACAGTGATGGGCCCCGGATACAAGCTTCATGGGGGCTGCTAGCTGCCTCCCCATGTTACACATGGTCTGAAGACAGGTTGCTGCGATTGCTAAGTGGGTAGGAGAGGGGCATCACCATGACCTACAGTGAGACGGAGAGTGGCTTTGGGCAGGACCTGCCAGCCTCTTGTATGAAAAGTAGTGGCAAGGGAAGGAGGAAGACTCCTGGGGAAAAAATACTTTTGTTTTTAAGGTGTGATGTGGATCTCCAGCAACCTTTCTGAAAATCATCACCAGCTGAAGCGAGCTCTTAGAGATGCCAGGAGCCTCCTCTTACATTTCTCTTCCATAGTTTCTCCCCAAAGACATGAGATACTTTCCACTGTGAAATCTAGTCCATTAATGAGTGTAGGACTAAGGAAGAAGAGTGTTTTGACATGGCATGGATAAGAGGCCCAAATAATAAGTATTTTTGAGCAGCAAACCTCCTTGGTCTGTCTGTAAGATTTTCTTTTCTACTAGCAGAGTCTGTGCTGCTATCTGGTAGCCTGCTTTTCTGGAACGAACTGAATGTTTCAAGGGTAATTTGCTGCAAATAGCAAACAGATTGGTCAGGTAAAGGTACTGCTGCCTTGGCTGTGATTCAGAGGAGGGTTTTTTTTGTGTCTTCCCCCAGACTGGAAAATGAGGTAATATGTTCCCGGTCTTGTACTTTGATTATCACAGGCTGAGCAGGGATGTTTTTGTAGGAGCTCCTTGGTTAACATTTTGATGAGAGAGAATTATATGCTGTCTCCAAGGATGAAGGGCTGTGTTAATCCTGCCAGGGGACTAAGCCTTTGGTTCCAGGGAGTCTAGATATCTCAAATCTGATGCGTACTGCTACGTATGGCATTTCTCCCAGACATGGGGCTGCTGTTAGCAATACCCTGTGAGCCCTGTGAGGTTATATTACAGTGTAACAGCACACTGGCATGGACTGTGTTTAAGGTTCTGTTTATTCACAGCTTTTTTGTGGCATGGAGCACAGTGGTTGCTGGCTGTCCCTGCTTTCCGAATTCACAGTAGGAAAATTGAATGAACCCAACTGGAGTCTGTGACTTGTCCACATTCAGGCAGTGAACTGTAGCAGAACCAGAATAAAAGTAGCCATCTTGGTTCCTTTGGTAATCATGTAACCACAAGAACCTCTTCCCCATTTATATCAGTTCCACCTCTTTTGCTTATTAACTAGTGTATGGTCATGCAAAAAAAAAAAAAAAAGGTCTGTAAACATACGATAAATAGAGATAGAAGAGTTGGGCTGATTTCTGGTAAGCAAGTAAAATATTTGTCATTTGTGAAAGAATTCTAGGAACTCTTTGCCTTCTAAATAATCATCTTGTTGAGGACTACCAAAAGGATGATTTGCTTCTCTTGCTGCTCTGCTGCTCTACAAAGAGCACAGAAGCTGCCCAGATTGTGCTCAGGGACTCACTTCTGAAGGGCAGATTTTGTCCTATTAAAAGCTTTTTTATTGTCTGCTGTCATCCTGCACCTTAAATCAGCAGGGTGTTCGTTACTATGTGTATGTACTGAATATCCCATAGCAAAGCTTGACATGCATTAACAATTTATACATTAAAACTATTTTACTTTCTGAACAGTGACAGGAAAGTCCTAGACTCCCACCAGAAGCTCCTTGCTACTTGTGGTACATGCATTAGATTGGATCTCATCCCATCTCAGTTGGTGGCAAAGCTCCCATCATGTTGAAAAAGGAGCATGAGCTAGATCTCTTTTTGAATATATCCAAGAATATCTATTAAACTAGCCATTTTATTATGAAATGGGGTAGCCACACTTTATTTTCCTGGTTTTCTCTTTTATCACCACTCAGCTCTTTATTTCTATCATCTTAATGAGAACACCGTAATTTCCCTGGTAAAGGTGCAGTGCTGAAACACATTTTGTTCATAGAAGTGTTCTGTCAAAGTCACTCTTAAGTCTGGTGTGTGCCGCATGTGAAATATACTTGCTTTATTGCCTCTGGAAAGTTTTTGCCCCATCAGAATGAGTGTCCAAAATCCTCTGGTGTGAACTGAGATTTATACTTGGGTTTACTGTTCACCTTCGTATGTAGTTGTGGGAGACTGCCTTCAGTAGCATGGATGAAGGGTACATCTGGGAGAAAGGGCTGCTGAATGACCACAGTTGCATTAATGCTTATAAAGTGTGTAGGATTGTTAAGATTTTAAGAAAAGGCACAAAAAAGAATCTTGTTTCCATGAGGCTTCTCCTTCTTTTAGAAAATACTGATAGTTATAAGTTTGTGAAATGTCCTTGGCATTACTTGCAGCTTGTTATAATGGAAGGTTTTCTTCCTGTTACACTTAGTATTTGCTTATTTATGGACACACAGGTTGTTGACCTGTTGGAGGGAGTGGACTGGTCCAATATGAGATGGACTCTGTTCCCATCTTTGTCACTCTCTGAATAGCCTAAAACAAGGCCAATTGTGCCTCAGTTTCCCCTTCTGTGGGCTGTATCGTGGTATGTTTTTTTGAGGGGTAATACTGAAAAGCTGCCATGAAAGGGAGGTAGATCACAGCCAAAGTATCAGTGAGTTATACCTTCATTTCTTCAGGCTGAATTCCACTTAAATCTTTCTTTATGTGAGGAAAAAGGCTAGAAGTTACCTTGGTTTCTGATGAACTGGGAGTTGAACCTGAAAGCTGTGCTTCTTTCACTCCTCTCATCCAGAGGCAGTCCCAAGGAGGAGGCAGGCTTTCCAGAGTCTCTGAGCAGTCATGGGCTGTAGTTCACACTTGTTGCGATAGCTGTTCCGAGCAGAAAAGCTATGCTTTTGCAGCCTGCGGCATCTCTGGAGTAAGGATGCTTCCTTCATTAATCTTCTCAGGATTTTATAGCACTCTTTCAGGCTCAGACTGTCACCAGAAGTGTTAACTTAAAGCTGGTGATGACTGTGGATGCAGGCAAGACTCATGCCAGCGGTAATATCTTTTTCTCCCCTCTTTTCCCATGCCTTAAATTTGTTTGACGCAGGACCAGCTGCCCACTCGGTAATGCCCTCCTGGGAGTAATCTATAGGCAAAAAGTCTGTTTAAACTTATTTAGTGCCTCATAAAGATGCAATAGCTGTTCCACTGCCAGATGGAAATCTATAGTTCTCATATCCGTGAGCTTCAGAAAAAGCAGTGTCCTCAGTGACTTGCATGAGCATTTGGTCCAGGTGAGTAGAAGACTGGCTTAGGTGTTCAGATCAAGCTTTCCAGTAAATGTCTTGGGAAGGAATCCAAGAGTCAGCAGAGAACCTACTCTCCTCCAACACACAATCATGTTATCAAACTGAGTTGAGGGAAGAAGCCAAGTATTCCTACAATTCATATGGTCTATTCGTTTTTGGTTTTTTTTTTTTTTTGGTGTTTTTTTTTTTTTTGTTTTTTTTTTCAAAAATCTCTGCTGAAAAGGCTGTGTAGTGATTTATGTTTTTTTCATGGTCGGCTCAAGATCTGGTGATTCTGGTGTTGAACTGGATCTCAGGATGGAGAACAAGCTTAGTAAGCAATGACTCATCCTTAAAATACTGGTAGCTCTCAAGAGCTGCCTCTGGAGTACCTTATGTGCCACTGAAGTTTCGCCATCAGATTGTAATCAGAAAGTAAGAGAAAAATATTCCTCCCACACCCCTGCCCCAGTATTGCAGGACTGAGCAGTCAGTTCTTTAACCAAAGGGCAGTACTAATGAAAAGGCATTAATGTGGTAAGTGGAAACAAAGTTGGCGTGATAATAATTGCTATATAAATCAGTAAAATAAATACATCAAAATGAGTAAAAGCTTTTATAAAGATTAATCATGAAAATTGGCATGAACCCGAGGATCTGTAAAAAGCAAGGATATGTGTAAAATGCACCCTGGGCAGTAAAATAGATTTCTTTTTAAAAATGGTTTTGCTTTTAGATGGTATAAAACCAGAGCTATGCTTCCAAGTATTGCAAAGTCTTTGTAATTGCAAAGTCTTTGTAACTGAATCTTTCTTCCATGAAGGCGTAAAATGACATGATAAAGATGCATATGTTTAATAATACTTCAAATACATACTCATTACTTACCAGTTTAGAGCACAGCATCTGCTTCTAGGGGAAAATATGAATTTTGATGGATCAGAATCAATTTCCAAACAGCAGCCAAGCCCATGACATAGAATTTATAGTCTCTCAATCTCTGTCAATTTGATTAGGTATCACTTTAATATGAGAGAATCATCCTGATATCTGTAAATATATCTTTATAGATATTTGTTTCATTCACATTAAGGTAACTTCTGAGCAGCACCAGTGGATGAAATGAGGTACCTAGCTAACATGTAATGATATATCTTCTTAAGGATAAAAAAAAAGATGGGGAAGCAAGTCTGTTACCACCTTCTACCAAGCACTTAAGTTTTAATTTTTTTTAAGGCAATATATTATCTGACGGGAAAATGCAAAATATTTCTGCACAGTATCTTGTTCTGTTTGGATCTACAAAAGTAACCTGAGCCCAAGCTAAGAGCTGGGTCCACAGGATTACCTAGTACAGCCCTAGGAGGACAAGGATTTTCCCTCCTTTTGTGTCCTTCGCGCTCAGAGTGGTCTTCTGTAGATGCAGGTGTGCTAAGAGACAATGTATGGTCTGGACCAGTTGCAGTCTGGACAGGGAACTGACCTGTGGTGTGTGTGGAGTAAGGGTAGCAGGACTGTGTGCCAAACTGCTCTGTCTGCTAAAAAGATAACAAGTGCCCAGAATACTTTTTTTTTTATGGCTGCATTTTGTCCGTTTCAAGAGCTAAATATTTTCTGTAGCAATGCTGATACTTGGAATTAGCCCTTTGTGTCTGAACTGCTTTAGCAACACTGGTCTTTAACGGCCACCCTGTAGAACATAAGGACAATATTTCTATCCCCTTTTTAGGGTATCAAATGAAACTCAGGTGGCTGTGAAGACTTTGCCAATTCCATACTGAGTCCTGTAGTCTAGCAGCATCTGATGGCAAGTAAAACTACATAGTGTAGAAATGCAATGTAACCAATTTCACTGCTCCATGGTTTTCTTCAGCAGACACTTCAGCTGCCTCTGGTGGGTTTACTCTTGAGGTGAGAGGTTTTTGCACTTCTGTAGTAGGGTAATACCCAATGGCTCACTCTGGATTGAAGGTGGTCTCTTCTGTACAAGGTGCTGCACAGGCATGCCAAGGGCTCGCCCTAGCAGTCTTACAGATGAATTTTATAGAGTGCTTGACTGTTCTGGACCTCCTTGGGGCTCTAAGTGCTGTTGTACAGCACCAAGCACCTCAGCAGTATTTAGCAGATGATTTATGATGGAGCAACAACAACCTTGCCTCTTATTACGGATAAGCACTATGCATATACTTTCATGAGAATAAATTCACCTGTTTTATTCTTTTCAGTACATCAGTTTTAAACAATGGTTATTACTTTCTTAGTGTATTCATACATGCGTGATTAATGTATAAAGTTTTTAATCGTGAAATTTCAAGGTACTAGTTCAAATAATACAGAAAGAACTTAAGACAATAGAGGAATTTTAAATATCACAGATGATACCACTAAATTTATTTGCTACTTTGTGGACTCAAAAGTCTCAGGAAGTATCATTGGTAAATATAATATCCTCAGGTTCTTTTGTGTTTTGATAGTTGTAACGTAGGAATAAAGAGCAAGTGTAGCCAGGCAATTGCACAGGAACTTCAGAGCTGTAGAAGACAGAAAATTATTCCCCTAAAAGTTGTCTTTAATCAGCCTTCCCCCTCTTTTCTTTTGATATGTAGTTTTTAGCCTGCTTTATATGATTCTGTACCATATTCTGCCTCTCTCTGTTCTTACTGGGTTTCCGTTAATACTGGTGCTCAATGTATATATGCATTTGAAGTACGTATATATGGATTTTTCGTCTTCTGATGACTCTGCTTGCTTCCTAGGGTCACGGTCTTTCCCTCTCCAGAGTTCTTCCATTACATGGTGGATGTGAAAGCTGTTCTGGAGGGCCATCCTTCTGAGGAGCTCATTCTGACAAAGAGCCCCTGCTCTGCTGTGCAGACCACTGTCAAGTCTTTTAAAAACAAATGAGAGACAAATTTCAGAGCTGCATTCTGAACCTGACAATATCAGATAGGTCATGGTAGCTTTGTTTGGCAGCTAGTTAAATTGGATAGTTCGGCACATCCCTAGAAGTTAATGGTTAAATGTATTCATTGTTCCAACAAGGGCCCTATTCATAAGGGGACTGTTCTCTGCTCGTTATGCATGCATAATTCCCATTAATGCTATTGGGGGTTAAGTGTGTATAGTGAGGGGGGAGAATGAAGCTTATGTTTACACATCCATGTTTGCACTCAGAGAAGAGGTTTTGTAACACACGCAAAATCGATTGTCTTTCCACAGATCCCTTAACTTTAAGGAACTTTAAATCTCTGCTTTAAAGAGGGAATGAGAATGGGGGGAAAAAGTGACATTTGCATAACTGACTTCTGTTTTGTGCACCGTACTTTGTCAATGATTAGAAATATTACTCCAGTGCTATTATTAGAGAAGTCTTTTGAAAGTAACTATGTGCTCAGAAATTTCAGGTTTTTATTTGGGTATCAAAATAATGACTCAGAATCTTTAACTTTAGGCACAAAGTTTTGCAACCTTTTGACTTGTGTTAATCAGGGTGACAAGATTTTGTGATTTATTATACAATATGGGTACTTTCCATAGAAAACCTTCAGATTAAGATTCCTCACTTTTAGGTGCACATCAAAGTAGTGTAAAAGCCATAAAGAAGCTAAGCATTGCCTAAGAAAGCCTTTCAAGTTCCAGAGAGTACTTGAACTACTGAGGGTTTTGAAGTACTCTAATCTCTGACATGGATGACGTGCTAGGCTAGCACTTTTTTGTTTTGTCACAAATCATCCATGCACGTAGTGCAAAGGGACCCTGACAAAGTCATTTTACTTTTGAAAAGGGCTGCTTTTTTTTCATACCATTATGTCTCCCATTCACATCTACGTGTTTGCTTCCACTTTGTTCAGGTCTAAGTAGCAGGGCATTTGCATAGTCTTCCCTTTGTTCTCAGTAAATATGGAGTAAAATGAGCAAGATCCGTGCTGTGAAATTAAAGCTCTACTCTTGAGAGATCTTAAGGGCCAAATCATCACAAAAGGCACAGCGACATAGCGCCAAAGGAGCTACTGTCCAGAACAGCTTGCCCTGGGTGTTTGTGCTAGGAAATGTGAATAAAGGGAGAGTAATCTGGTGAAAACTGGGTGTAATTAGAAAAATACACTGCTGAGAGCTGCTGAAAGAATAGAATAATAGAAAATAGTGCTGAAATGGACCTGAAGTGATCATCTGGTCCATTCGTGCTTCTTGCAGCCAGGATAAGCTGTGTTTAAATCAGTGATAGAAGATCACAACCTTTTTAGGCTGTTTATTCCAGTGCTTAATTACCTTACTGCTTTGGGTTTTTTCTTAATGCAAAACCTAACTCTCCCTTGCTAAAATACAGGCCTTTTGCTTCTTATCCTATTCTTAACACCTTCCTCTTTGTGGTAACATTCACATATGTGACAACTGCTCTGGTTTGTTCTGCTTTGAAACAGTGCTCTCTGCGTTTGCACTAGTGACAGATACAGCATTAAGTTTTTTTGTGTAAGTGAACCCAGCCTAAGTTTGGGACACATGCATCTGGAATGAATGAAGTTAATTCAAGATGCGGTGACTCGTTAAGCATCGTAACTTGATTTGGTGTTTGCGCCCAAAGAATATGTTTCTTCCTCCTTTGTAAATTTTAGAGTGTTGTGTAGAAGGAATTGTGTAGCAGACATATAGTGTGGGGATATCAAATTCCATGCTCATTAAAGTAAAATAATTAGTTCGCATATTTGCCATGTGATGGTAGAGGGGAGCATGCAGAAAAAGCAGTTTTCAAGTGATCAAACTCTCAAAAGCAGTTGAGTTGCAATGTTGCTAGTGGAAAACTGCAGTGTTGTAGCACAGCAGCATAGATATACCTGGAGACATGAGGCTTACATGAAGTAGAATGTTTCAGAGCTGCAGTGGGGCATTTGCTCCTAACTTAAAAAAAAAAAAGTATTCACCTTAGACTTTGCTGGCAGTAGTTGACTATATTGCAGGTGTGTAGGCCGGAAGATGGAAATCAGGTTACTGAAAACAGAAGGTGGCCAAAGTTTTAGGTCTCTTGCTCTGGAAATCCTGTTTCTATTTGCAAGTCTGAGGATTTCCAGTTTTCCAGGTAAATAGCTCTGGTCCTTAACCCTCTGTTCTTCAATGTGTTACTACTTTGGGGTGTTCATTCTTGAGCAATGTTTTATTGTTACTGATGTAGGGAAGTTATTCTTGCTTTGTGGCTGAAAAAACAAAGAGATCAGGGTTGTTTATGCTTATGTCTCCAGGTGGATTTGCTCCAGCATGCTCCAAATAGCTGCAATCCAGTGCTGTGCTGCAAGCAGCGTAGCCATATGTGGCATGATGCTGTGCCTGAATTTAGATCATCCTCTACTGCTTCCAGATCAGAGCTTGTGTCTTGCCACTCCAAAGCATGGATGCCTGTCTGCAAAATACTATATGGCTGTATTCCACATGACTTGTTCTGGGAGTCTGTGAGAGGATGAAATCTCAAAACCCTTCTGTCCTGTGTTCCTGCCCCACTGTCCTTCCATAAGGAAACACAAGAATTGGGGACTGGAAGACTCGAGTCATGTTTTTAGAAGGGACAGGGTCTTGCTAAGTAACATTTGGGGAACAGCACCAAGGATCTTTTATGGCTGCCCTCTGTGGGCAGTTGAAATATTCCCTCCTTGCAACATGCAAGATGAATCAGTTTTTCAGATGAGTTTTTCAGAAGTGCAGGGTAGCATGTGCCTTTTAGTTATCTTCTATTTTTACATGGGCAGTTAAAAGGAGAGGTGTAATGAATCTGAAGGCAGGAGAACAAGGCATATGTAGAAAAACGACTCACTTCCCAAAACAGAGTAGGGCTTTTAAAAAAAGATTGAAAACATTGCTCTCAGAGAAAGGCTTTCAAACTTCTGCTCAGAGAAGACATGACTTTAGTCTCCTAATCTTAGTTTTGAAGTCTGGGAAAAAATATCTCTGTTACCATTTGGAGCAGCCTGAAGTTGCATTTGGCTAAAGTATTGCATTTTCAGTTTCAAGCTGCAGTAATGAAGTTTAGTCTTCCTAACCTGGTTTAACGTAGATATGTCAGGAAATATAAACATTTGCCTTCCCTCAAAAGCAGCTGTGGTTTGGCTGTACCTGGTTGTGAGCTAAAACTCACTGGGAGGTCCCCCTTTGCTGGTCATGGACCTGCCATACTCTGTGGCCTTCTCTCACAGAAATAAACCCCAACTGTGATGAAAAGTGGCAGTGCTGTTTGTTGGCAGGGCTGTTGGCTTAGATTTGGAAAGTTTATTCTAGAGTCACTATCACAGGTGCCAAAACATTAGCTGAGTAGCAAGGACTGAATAGGGCCAGCTTGTGTCAGTTCGGCTGCTGCTGTATGTCTCTGATGGCTGCCATCCTCAGCCCAGCTTCCTTTCTAACTGCCTGCCTCTGGCCTTTCTAAATTTGGATTGAGTGTAGCCAGTGCTGCCTGCCAGAGTGTATAGCTGGCTTCAAACAGCTCTGTGACATGGTGGACTGCTCTGTCCATCTTGAATGGTTAGCTCTGAAGCATCAGTAATGCTGTTAGTTGTGAATGGAATTACACAAGCAAGAAGGGAAACATAATCAGTTCAATGTATTGTGAATGATGCCTTGTTTCAGTGATGTAAAGGAAGAAACATGATTTCCTAATTTATATAACAGGTGCATAGGATCAAAATAAAAAACAGGCTCTCGGAGAACACTGAACATGCACATAGTAAAAGGTAATCTCCACTAGGAATTTTTTGCAATGTAAGCAAACAAAAGGCAAGTATCCTTCTCTGTTACATGTGGGAAACAAAGTGTGGAGACTAAGGGACTTGCCTAAGATCAAACATAGGTTTTAGTATTGTCAAGCCTAGGAGCCCATCAAAGGTTTCCACACTGGCTTTCAAAAACTGTTGGTCTGTGATTGCAGCTTAAAGGCTTTTGGAAGATGTTCCAAAGGATCCTGCCTCTCCTCAGTTTTTGGGAAGCTGCATCTGTTTCAGAATCCATTGACCTGGTTTAAGATGTCCCAACAAGATACAGGTCTTCCTGGTAAACATACTGCTGGGGTCCAGGAGGAAGTGGTGGGATGCATCATGTGCAGCAAGCACGGCTGCTTTCCAGCATTTCGGGGTATGGCTAGTACCTAGAAATTGGGGAATGGCCCCTTCAGGTGGGATTTCATTGTGGACCTTCTTTAATGCTCCAGTTCTTCATTCCTCATTGCTACTGCCCTGGGAGAAACACCAGGTGGAATCTGCTCCTGGTACAACCAGAACTTTTTCCATGGTCTAAGTGGGTAGAACCAAAGCAAAAACAAATGAGGAAGGGCAGAAGGCCATTCCCACTCCTGACTTCAGAAGAACCATGCGCCTAAGTGGAAATACTGTCGTGGCCCTTAATTTCATGGGGGCTAAATTAGCTAGCTAATGGGCTCTTGCTGCTTTTTGGACCACTTAATACTGTCACCAACTCCTTGATGTGTTTGGGGTTTTAACTGTTTGACCTTCCATTGATTTTAATTGAATGTATGCAGCTAAAAATCACAAGTACTTGTCTGAAATTGAGTGTGTGTCACTCTAAGGTAATTAAAGTGTTTCTAAATTATAATTCTTTGTAGGTTCATTTTTCTGTTAATTTTGACTACTTTGTAATGGGAAGTTGTCTGGGGTTTCCTGGCTGTGCTCTTGGAACAGGATTCACTTAAGAGTTTGACCCAAAGCCCACTGAAATCAGGGCTGTGTTAACCTCAAACTACTAAATCCCCATAGAAGCATGGAGGACAGCACAGTGTTGTGTCTAACTGTATTTAGGTGTTTTTTATATGACTGTTCATGCCACCAGGTGTCTCCATGGACATCAGGGTGTGCTGAACCAAGCTCTCTGGTATTTCTTACCTTGCCTCTTTCCTTCTCTGTGTGCAAAATATTGCTCATGTGGTCTAGCATGGAACAAGTGATCAGAGTATAAATCTAGTTTCAACCTAGACCATCAGAAACAGGCTACTGGTCTCTTGTATGTGACCTGTGGGGCTGTCAATTGGTACTTTTGGGGTGTGGTGAATAGTGGTAGTTGCAGGCTGTTGTTTTCATTACCCTAAGTATTGTGCAGTTGTCCTGCACTTTTCAACATGGCATAACTCTGAACAAGCATTCAGCTCTGCCAGCCTTATTTGCAGGGGTGTGTGGATGTGCAGAAGAGTACACTAGCATTGCAGTGTGGGGCCAAACTGCTGAGACAGTACTTGCAAATTTTATTTCTTCTGTGTGCTTATGCTGAATGAGTATTTATCTCCAGTTAGGCTGTCACGTATGTTGGGCTCTTCCCTCTTTTGCCTGCTGTGGGTTGCCTTCCAATGCCTGTGGGTCCAATTCATGACAACAAACTCTAGTTTTACATCAGTGTCACTGCTCCTGACAGCAGTGGCATTATCTGCATAAAGAATCAAAGAAAGGGAGCAAGATGCAGAGACATTGTGATACTGTAGTCTTGATGTTGCCTGTTTTAATTAATTACTGTGTCATGGGTGATGAAGTTGAAGAATTGGCCCTAGTGAAAGGTGTCTTGCCTAGTAATCAGTTGCTTAGTTTTGATTCAGGTCTGTAAGTGATTGTTATTCCTTTTGTGTAAATAGTATCAAGAGCTCATTGTGCTTTTCTTAAAATTTTGGGGTATTTCACCCAGGTTTTTAAAGTTTTCCCATTTCTTCTCCCCAAAAATAAAGAAATAAAATGGAAAGGGAAATGGAATCCTAAAGAAATTAGTTCAAATACTGATGAAAGCTCTGATAGAAACTGTCCAGTAAGCCTGTGTATAACCTAACTTTTGTGCATGACTTGAGAGTGAGAAATGGCCAAACTGGTCAAAAGCATTTGGGATTTAAAATTAACACTTAAAGGAACATGGATACATATTTTTAAAGGAAATACAACATGTTGTCTGAGCACTTGGCTTCGTGTATGATTTCCAAGTGAGATGGCAAAAAATGGAAGTATTCAAATCTTGGGGGGAAGGGAGGGTTGGGGATTTGTTATTCCTCACTTCTCCAATACTATTCTTGCCATTTCCCCTTCTGAGGCTGTGGCCCAAATATCTAATAGTCCCTTGGTTCCTTTATATTTTTCTTTGCTTTTGTTTCTTGTTCCAGTCTAACCTTACAGATTTTTATGTTGACAGATAAAATGAAAAAGAATAAGAAATACAATTGAACATGAATGTATTAATATCTTTGAAATTTTCTGTGCTATGCCACCTTACATGGATCTCACCACAGCAGGTAAAGTATATCAGGAAGCAGTTCCTATTAAAAAAAAAGTCGTCTGTCATTGGTAAAAATGTTGGTGTTAACATCTGAATTATTGTTAGGCTTCAAAGTTGAGATGAATGAGGCAATTCACACCTCTCATAAAGCTATTTTATTTCATTTCCCTGTAGAACTAGATAGGCAGCCTTGTATTGATTTGCATTTGGAAGTTTTCTTTATAACTGTACAGGGCTAGAAACCTACATCTTTTGTTTAAAAACAACTTCAGTTTTGCTGTAAACACTATAATCTACAGAGTGCTACATAGCTGTGTTTCAGTTTAGGTTTTCCATTGCATGTGGTTTCTGTGGCACTTTCTTCAGGTACTGTAAGGCAGAGTTCTGTGGCAATGGAATGCTTTCCCCACTGGAGAGCAGAAATGCAGTTGTTAGTTTATTGTTGTCCTTGGATGATATGGAGCAGGAAGATCTACTGGACTCCTAGAAAATATTTTGTATGTATTTATTACTTTTGTTGGTAGAAAAAATGTATGGGGTCTTCTACTGTGAGTGTGGTGAGACATAATGAAAGATGAGTCATAGTAGACTCTAAGTTAATGAAAGTTCTTGTAATTTTTCTCTCACCTCTGCATTGCAATTATACACATTGTCCCAGGAAAGTTGACGGAGTTGGCATTACAGTAAATAATGTAGAAACCCCCTTGATGTAGACTCACTGACCACTATCAGCCTAGATTGTTTTAAAATGTACTTTATGTGCATCAGTCTAGTTTTCATGTTTTTATATCAATTCTAGGAGGAAAGAGAAGGATGGATTCTCAAGCATGTAAATCTTTTGAATTTGTGTGTACTGCGGAGTTAGCAAGCCCTTTAGCATTTACAATCTTACTGTCAGCAAGTCTCCCAGGTAGGCCCATATTCAAAGAATTTGTCTCACGTAGCACTGGGCTGATGTGAAGTTATTTCACTTAATCAGCATTAAACAATTTATCACTCATCTATAGGAGTGTAAGATCTGGATGTAGTGACCACTGTGCTCTCCCTTGAGTATGGCAGCTAGTGCTTGCCCTGCTCAACATGTGGCACTTACCAAGCTGAGTCTCCTCAGCTGCTCAGTTTTAAACATTAACAATTTGGACTGAGATTCTGTAAGGTGGGTTTCATGCCTTCTGCTACTGAAATTTTGCTGTTTCTGAGATCAGGGCTGGTGGGGGGAAGACCTGAGGGAGGGAATAGTGAACTGTGGGAGGTTCATCACCCTTTTTTGTTCCTTAAGGAGAGTATTTAGGAGCAGTAGTGCTATGGCCATTTGGCATTGACACTAAAGACGCATCTTCCAACATCCTACTGAAAACCAGGCTGTTTAGAGAACCACTGAAAAGTCTCTAATTGTAGGTGCTTTGTAGACATGTTAAAGGATTTTCCATTCCTGTGTACATGTACTATCTCTTCTTGTCACTCCAGTGTACCAAACTGAAGACCAGGTCCTCCCCTGTAAGCCAGCTGGATCAGTGACGGAGAATTTTATGGCCCCCAGCTGCTCGGCATCACCCACTGCTGTGACAGTACCTTGTGGGAACTCTGCCTTGCTCCATGCATAATTAGACCAGTTAAGGGAAATCATCTGTTAAAAACAGCCTGGGGCAGATTAGGGAGTGCTCATGGGAACCCTGTCAGAGGTCTGGTAGCAGGCATGAGGCAAGCAATAGTGGTTGCATCTGCCACCTTAGCTGTTCACCTTCAGCCTTCTAGGTACAGCCTAGAAGTTCAGGAACAGTTCAAAGGAACAACTGAGAAAATTGGGGATGAGTGGCAAGAGTAGGTCTCTCCCTGCAACTACAACTGCTCTGCTTCTCCAGGACATCCCACAGATATGCAAGCGGTTGGAGGAAGGCAGGCAGAAGGATATGAAGGCAGAATAGTGGACATGGGGAAGAACAGTAGAAGAGGACCTTGTCTTCTTGGGTGAAGGAGGATGAGAAGTGGTCAGAAAAGGGAGTTGGGAGTAAAGGGAGGAAGTGGCTAGTTAATGGTTGTGTAGGTTTCAGTGAGTGGAGGGACATTCAGTTTAGGGCACAGTCAGATGTGTTCTGTTTCTTGAGTCCAGGCATGAGGCAGGTTCTATGGGGGTACAAGCTGAGGTGAAAAAGCTAATGAGTCTAGGCATGCAGTAACCTATGGTGTAGGGCAGAAGGTGCTTTGGAAACTAGGCCAAAAATCAGAATACAAGAGCAGTGAGGATCGGGCAAGTGACAGAGGGAAGTGGGAAAAACTCGGACAAAAAGTACTTAGCAACAGTCCTAACAACACTGCATAGTGCAGATGCTGCCCTGAAGACCTGTATATTTTGGAGAGTTCCTGCTCTGGAAGCTGATCAGGGCCAATGTCTGATGGTCTCCAGCAGTCCTGCAAGCTGTGGCACTTGCTGATGCTGCCAGCTCTCTGGAGTCCTGACATCTAGTGTTTCTTGCTGTTCCCCTTCCTTTCCCATTCAAGGTTTCCACTCCCCTTGAATTTGCTGGCATAGTTCCAGTGCAATCAAAATGGTCCTCCCATTTTGTGGGGTTTCTATAATTTTTTTTTTTTTTCAAATCTACTCAAGAACTTTTGAGCTAATGCAAGCTATTTGACTTGGCTAGAGTTGGAAGTAGCTACACATGCTAGTAGTTACGTTAGTAGGTCATCTAAGTGGTGCTTGATAAAACTGGAGGTGTTTATCTTTTAGCCTTGATTATTTCAACTGGAATAGCATATACGGTCATGGCCTTAGTGATGCTTCAGTGTCTTTTAGAATAACAGTGAGAATGTAAAGTCCTCTGATCAAGTTAAACGATATCTGTGTTAATGTACAATATGAAACAAGGGACCAGGAGAAAGGAAATTTTCGTGGCTTGTATTTTCCAAACTGCACTTGTAAGTTGTCATGCTGGATATATGCATGTTGTCAAGCTGCATATAGACAGAAGGCACAAACTCAGGCTCTGCTTGGTATTTCTTCAGCTTTTTGGCCTTATAGAGACTGTTAACATACTGTTTGTCTATGTAATCTTTATATTAAAGCTGATAGTGGGATTATTTTAACAAAACAGAGGGAAGAGTTAGAAACAAATTGGAAAATTCTTTCTGACTAGTCAGAAAATGTGTGTGGACGGGCCTGGTCACAGTTTACCTGAGGCAGGAAGAACAGACATCTCCCTTTGACTTAGAGAAACAGTCTCTGCTCCCTGGAGCCTACCTGGATGTTACCCCTTGCTCGTGGGAGCAGGTTTATAGGGTTAGTTGCTATTTAATGTACCACAGTCATTTGCACCAGTGCATAACGGTGTGCGCCCATCAGTCTGTTGCACTTGCTTGTTGATTTTTCTGGTAATTCCTGGCATGTGCTACTTCAAGTATAGTAACTACCATATTTTAAACATTGGCAAATCAGATAGTAGCTGTTTGACTATGCACACATTGTGCTTGATGAGTTTAATATGCTTTATGTGTCTTTCTAGTTGAAAACATTTTATTAGTTGCAATGGGACTGAGCTGTGGTGTGAGGTTGTGCACAGAGAGTTGTGCTCCCTGCTAGGTGAAGGATGCTTTGTGTTTTTGTGGATGAGTGTTTCTTGATAGCAACCTTGCTGCTGAAGGTAGTGATGGGTTTAGCACTGCTGGGGCACAAGCGTTACATAAAGAGAGGACTTCACAAACTTCTGGCAGCCTAGGGTGGCTGGATTCCCTTTCCCTGGTGTGGCTGTGCTAGTGTGGGCTTTTCTTATTGCCATGGTTTCGCCTCAACCAGCAACTAAGCACCATGCAGCTGCTTGCTCACTTCCCCCCACTCAGTGGGATGGGGGACGAGAATTTGGGGGGGGTGGGAAGTAAAACTCGTGGATTGAGATAAGAACAGTTTAATAGGACAGAAAGGAAGAGAATAGTAATTATAAAATTACAATAATACTAATAAAAGAATTGGAATATACAAAACAAGTGATGCACAATTGCTCACCACTTGCCAACTGATGCCGAGTTAGTTCCTGAGCAGTGATCCACCCTCTCCCCTGCCGACCAGCTCCCCCCAGTTCATATACTGGGCATGACATCACATGATATGGAATATCCCTTTGGCCAGTTTGGGTCAGCTATCCTGGCTGTGTCCCCTCCCAGCTTCCTGTGCCCCTCCAGCTTTCTTGCTGGCTGGGCATGAGAAGCTGAGAAATCCTTGACTTTAGTCTAAACATTACTTAACACACTGATGTTTTCAGTTGTTGCTATCAACCTTATTCTCATACTGAATCCAAAACATAACACTATGCCAGCTACGAGAAAGAAAATTAACTCTGTCCCAGCTGAAACCAGGACACTCATGCACCAAGTATTTGCAGGGGGAGCCCTGGTTAGAAATTGCTTCCTTTTTCATTTGATTTGCCTTTCTCCCCTAAATTAGTTGGGTTTTAATTGCTGAATTTTCCTTTAACTGAGGCAGCAGCTGCACCAGACAGATGAGTCTCAAGAAGGACGAAGTGTTGGCTCCTGTTCAGCTGGGCCAGACACAATGCAAGGTACTTTTGGCACCTTCCTCTGTGTTACTAAGGCATAATCAGTCTTGGAGTCTTTGATGGCATTAGTACGACATTAAAATCTTGGGCTTTGGACTAAGCTTGGTTTGGAAATACTGCTGAAAAGTTTGTCAAAATACAAAAGGAATAAAAACTTATCAGAAGACAGATTGCACTGAGCTCGCTTTCTGATCATGCTTAGGAGTATTCTGTGCAGTGGAAGCTATAGGCTCAGCTTGTTTAAAAAAAAAAAAAAATCATCCTGTCTGAAAAAGTTGATGAAGGTAGATTGATTAGTGTGTGTTAAAAGTCTGGCTTTTTGGTTTCAGAGTATAGCTTTTACAGTGTGTACAGCATTTTAAAGACAGTGCAGAGCATTTGAAATATCCACTGCATGTTAGAAGAACTGGTAAATTACATGGTCAGCTAACAAAATGAATATATATTTAGCTTCTCCAAGAAGATAATTTTATTTGCTAAACAGGCCTCTCTTTGCTTTTAGGAACTTAAACTAATTCATCTAGCTTTAATGGCCAAAGTCTCTTTGTTTTTATTTGTACCAAAGTTCAGCATGGAGCCCAAAGCCTCTGCTGATTTAAAACAAAAAAAATCCCCAAGCAACACACACCAAAATACTCCACAGCTGATTTCAGTAGAACTGGCCAGATGGACATCAGGTAAGGATGCATAGTTTTCTGTGCATTTGGCACCTTAAGTAATTTATAATTGTGACAGGAGGTGTTTGAAGGTGATGCCTTTGGCATGTATTAAGTCTTCTAGGGTTGCAGAGCAGTTTTGAGTAAGGATTGTTGTTGCTTTCTAAAATACTCATGCTTTAGACTCAAGTGTAGTATAATTTTTCTTGCTCTTTTGAATGTTACTGTTTTTCAAAGTGAAGCAAGATACTTTATGCTGGTTGTTTTTTTTTTTGTTTTTTTTTTTGGTAAAAACAGTAAGGTTGTAAAGTCCATAGTTTTCCCACTAAAAAAGAAAAATCTTAGCCACAGTTTTAACCAGTACTCAAGGGAAAAACAGACTTGAATGGAAAAATAATGTACATAATCATCAGAGTAATCATTCCATCTGATCTGAAGCAGAAAATTGATTTGGTTTAGGAAAGCTATAAACCTTTTAGAGTTGAAGCCCAGCCATGTACAGTGGAAGGTGTTCTGCTTTGTCAGTAAGTTCATGCACAAGAAAATGAAATAGAGGTGTCTTGGGATGCTTCACATCTATGGCATAGAGTTAGAGTCTAGCAGAGGGCTCCCATCATGGTCAGGGGGCTGGAACACATGTGGGAGTAGAGAGCTGGGTTTGTTCAGTTGTAGGAAGAGAAGATTAAGGGAGATTGTACTGTTATCTTCAACTGCCTGTTGGCAGGAAATGAAGTGAAGACAGATTCTTGCAGGCACACAGTGATGCGCTAAGAAGCAATGGACACAAGTTGGAATGTGGGAAATTCTCATTAGATACAATTTTTTAATTTACTTGTTTTTTTACCATAAGGGTGGTGAAATATTGGAACAGGGGCCCTGAGAAGTTGTGGCATCATCCATCCTTGGAGGTGCTTGAAACTTGGGGGGGATGAAGCCCTTATATAGTTTGACCTGTTTTAAGGGGAAGGTTGAACCAGAGGTTTCTTCCAAACTAAATTATTAGTTAGGAAATAAGAGGCAGCTTGGGGAAAGCAGGTAAGAAAGTCCTAGAGAGAAATTAGCAGGATCAATTGCTGAAATAATGCTGTTGGTAAGTTTTCTTCCCTCATTCACAAATGGTGCATTTTGTCTGATGTATAGAATGGCTTTGTTCCTAAGCTTCAAGGAGGAGTTTGCCCTTAAGGTTGTCTCCCTATTGCTGATGGGCAGTGCACATACTAAGTAGAGGTGATTGCCGCAGTGCTGTGGCGCGCTCTCTGTCTCTGGGGTGAGAGCTGTGGTGTGCAGCCTGTCTCTCAGCATTGTTCATACAGTGTGCTGCACGGTCACCACTGGGTCGCTGTGTTCCTTCCTTCTTTTTCTGTTGGAGACGGTATTTTACATTAGGGTGAAAGAGGTGAGAAACTAAAATTAGTATCAGAGTTAAAGATTTTACTAATCAGATCTAATTGAATCTCAGCTCCCAGGCACGTATAGTACTGAAAACGTTTATTAGGCTTCTATAATTGTGTTAAAATTGATACCCCCAGGCTAGTATTGAAGCAAGTGAAATTGCCAAGGTCTGTGTGTGACAGTACTGCCTTGATAATAGTACTGGAGGGGAGTGGGCTTTGCTCTTTGCTGGCCTTTTAATGCTCTGTGTTTCACATCAGGCTCCTTAACTGTCAGGGGCTTAGTGCTGTTTCTATTTGAGTGCCTTCTGCATCATTTTGGCTCTGGACCAACAAAAATTAATCTTCAGGCTCCTGGAGTATTCATCTGAGGAGATAGCTGGGTGAGGAATCCCAGGAGTGCAGCTCCAGCTGAGATATCCATATTCTTCTTAAAGCTTTCTGGAGGAGATGCAGGTTTCTGTGGTGCCTTGGTTCAAAGGGGAATGCTAGGCACAGCACTGATAGCTGTGTGTAGCTTCCTTGCCAGGACCGGAATGTAGTCACCACGGAGCGCTCTGTATTTCAAACCCTTTTGATACAGGTCTGAGCT